>NC_142933.1:39446461-39458961 GCF_046866305.1 Octopus bimaculoides | reverse complement strand
AACTGCCTACTTGTCCAACACCACGCTGGAGAAACCAGAATTGTATGGAAGCAAACTCTATTCTGTCTTTTTCATAGATAAAAGGATGTGGAAATTTCGTTAATATCGATAAATAATAAAGCACCTTCTTCTTTTCGAATTAGCCTAGAACAAGTGTTTTTTAGAAATTTGAACACACAAGCCACATAGAGAACATTTTCCTTCATCAGCTACCCCCGTTTTAACACCGGCGTTTCGAAGAGCTGGGTAGGACGCATCGTTAAAACGGCTCTTCCCATGGACCGCAAATTAAATTTGTATACACAAATTAAACCTTGCCATAGAGGAATGTAGTGGCGGACAAAAAACAAGACAGGAAAACAAACAGAAAAGGCTATACGGCCAGACGGGAAAAATTATGTGTGTAAGAACGCTGTGAGGCACGAACTTGAAAGTGAGGATGAAGTAAGTTCGCGTGTTGGCTCGGCGATAGCCAAGGAAGAAAAGGATTATTGACCGGAAGCATGTAACCATGCCGGTGTAAGGGGAAGAGAGAGAGTGGTAGAGGGAGAAACAAAGGGAGGAAGTAGAAGAATAGGTGAGCAACGAGAGGAAAAGAGGAAGAGAGGAAGTACGAGGGGGGAAAAGAGATACGTAGTAGTAACAGAGGAAGAACGAGAGGGGTAAAGAGAGAAACGTAGTAGTAAACAGAGGAAGAACGAGAGGTGGGGAAATGATAGAGGAAGAGAAAGAGAAAGAGATAGAGTAGCGTCGGAAAATATAAAGTTGCGATAACTACTTACAAATGGTATGGATAAAAAGTGTAGGTGGCATACGAGTGGGTATATATTTATAAAAAAGAAGTTTGAAAACGCCACTATATACGATAAATTTGAATTTTCTGAAACAAATTTTACATTTTTCGGTTCCTGAAAAACCGAACGCTTAAAACGTACATAAAACGCTTCCACGTGGACTCTGTTGACACCAGTAAGAAACAATTATGATCTTTTCTTTTAATTACATTTTTTTTTTAGAAATATGTATTTTTGATAAGGTTCGTTTTTTCAGGAACCGAAACATGTGTATATATATAAACAATTGCAACGTGGAAGATGTTTTAGAAACCGTTTAAAAACACACACAACCATTAGATATACTTCAGCATTTAAATTTAATTTATCAAAATATTTTCATCGCTTTGAAACCGCAACCTGTTCACTGACAAAATTCCCTGCTGCGCGAAATTTTGTCATTCAACAGGTCGCGGTTTCAAAGCGACGAAAATATTTTTATAAATTAAATTAAAATTTTGAAGTGAATCTAATGGATTTTGTGCGTTTTTAAATGGCTTATAATCAACTTCGACGCTGCAATTGTTTATATATATATATATATATATATATATATATATATATATATATATATATATATATATGTATGTATGTATATGTATGTTATTCAAAATTATTTTACCTCCGACATATGTTTCGAAGACAACATTGGTATCATTCCAAAGGAATAAAATGGTGTGAAGCAATGTAATCTTCTCCTCAGGGAAAAAAGGAAAGCAACCAAACTCATCAATAAGACATTTTAACAGAATGTGATGGATGTGTATAATGATGAACGGTACGCTATTAAGGTTTAAAAAAAAACAGTTAGAAGATATATACTTCAACCAGGTTTCCATATAATCTACTAATAAAATAGTTACCGCATATAGAGTTATTCAATATAAACGCATCTCTTAAGGATATACCCATTCTCCCAAAGAATGCTTTCCTTAAGCAACTCGTTAATAAGACAAATTCTTTTATTAGCCATATCAGATGGCTCACCTTTTTCTTCGACAACAAGGACATTCAACAACCCAGTAATGATATAACTTCTCATTTTAAGAAATTATTTAAATCTAAAAATAATCCTCCACCTAACCCAAGATTGAAATAGTTTGAAGATGATCTATGGTCTATTGTGAAGAATGTAAAATTTCACCGTTCACCGTTAAGCAATAAACATCTGAGGTATCTTCACACTATCACCAAGGGAATTATTAGCATGTATAGTATGCTGCTTCAATCAGATATGATGTCAATGATAGTGCCAATGTTAACAATTCGAGAACATGTAATACTTGTAGTGGTGGTGGTGGTGGTGGTGGTGGTGTTGATTTTTTGTTATTGTTGGTCTGCGGATATGTGCAGTTCTAGCTTGTCCTCATTGTAATGATCTACGAAAAAGATGTCCAGACTGTAACCATTCCGTCACATTGTTCCTTTGCTTTTACGTTTCTTTTTTATTTATTGTTTGCATATACTCTTTTACCCTTTTATTTGTGTCAGTCATTTGACTGCGGCCATGGTGGAGGACCGCCTTTACTCGAACATAAGAGAACCCAAGTCTTATTTTTTGTAAGCCTAATACTTATTCTATCAGTCTCTTTTGCCGAACCCCTAAGTGACGGGGACGTAAACACACCACCATCGGTTGTCAAGCGATTGTGGGGAGACAAACACAGTCACACAAACATACACACACACACACACACGCACACACACACACACACACAGATATATATATATATATATATACATATATATGTATATATATATATATATATATATATATATATGTATATATATCACGGGCTTCTTTCAGTTTCCGTCTACCAAATCCACTCACAAGGCTTTGGTCGGCACGAGGCTATAGTAGAAGACACTTGCCCGAGGTGCCACGGAGTGGGACTGAACCTAGAACCATGTGACAGGTAAACAAGCTACTTAACACACAGCCATTCCTGCGCTAGGACTACATCTCTTTTAAAACTGTAGGGTCGGTTTTATTTTAGTAATTGATACTTTAAATATAGTAGTATATAGTCTAACATGAAGCTTTTTTTATTTTATTTATTTATTTTTTGGCTTCAAGAAGGACTAGTACACTTCAAGGAAACCGTGTGAGAGCGCACGGAGACTTCTTTGTTGGCTCGCGATAGAAATGTTAGTAGCGTATAAATGTATTTATTTATGATCGGCTCGGGAGAAAAATATAACATTACCTATAGAGTATCTATAGCAACAGATTTTTGAACATAATTGCATTGAGCTGTTGCTTCATGCTTTACCGTTTCAACAGATGCTACTACGAATACTGAAATAGAAAAATTGCATAAACTGCTGGTACTAGAAATGATAAATGCACAGTTCGTGTTTATCTGATGATAATAAAGATAGTGCATAAATAGTAGCAGTAACAATGAGAAAGATGGAGGTTGTAATAGTGCTTCAAATGGGACAATCCTATAGCTAGAAAACTTAACAACATTTTCGTCCAGTTATACCATAGCAATTTGAGAAAAAAAAAAGAGAGATACATACTGGATAATATATTTCTAGATAATCCCTACAGGAGGTCAAAAAGAGAGAATGGTCACAGGTGAAACTTTTTCATCATACACCTGTCTGCTTCATGAGGTCTGTTCTGAGGATAAACCATAAACAAATAACAAACTGATAAAGGAAACTCTATTTGGGCTCTCGACCTGGTGGAAGTAGCAGCAAAATTTCCCTCGAGCTATACAACATAGTTGTCTTAAACGATATATATATATGTGTGTGTGTGTGTGTGTGTGTGTGTGTGTGTGTGTGTGTGTGTGTGTGTGTGTGTGTGTGTGTACACACACATATATTACGAAGAAGAATTTTGGATAATACTTTATTAGCGTTTTTGTCCGTTCAATCGAACTCTTCAAGATATAATGCGCAGAAAATTTCTTCCGCCTTATATATAAATCGAAAAACATTCTCTTTTCGATATATACGTAAGGCGGAAGAAATTTTCTGTGCATATATTTTGAAGAGTTCGATTGAACGGACGAAAGCGCTAATAAAAAGTTATCCAAAATTCTGACTGCCTCCCTCTTCATATATATTATCTATACACTACTTCAAACACGGTTGTCAAACGATGGTGTGGGAACAAACACAGAGACACACAAACACACATAAATATATGCATATATATACACGGGCTTCTTTCAGTTTCCGTCTACCAAGTCCATGCACAAGGCCTTGGCCGGCCTGAGGGTATAGCAGAAGACACTTGCCCAAGGTGCCACGCAATGGGACTAAACTCGCAACCATACCTCGCGGACACGCCATATCTAGGGGGAGAGAGAGGGGTGGGGAGAGTGAGAGACACTCACACGAACACGCACACGCACAAACACGGAGAGAGAGAAAGGAGGAGATTGATACAAACATACATCAACAAAGATGTCCGACTTATTTATATAGAATGATTGCAACGAATATAAAAACTAAAAACGCAAGATGTAACATATGTGCGTGTTTGTACATTTGTGTATACGTATATATCTGTACACGTATATGTATATGTAGACACATGCACACAGATATATAGGCATACATATAAAGAGAAATGTATAAACTTGTTCAGTGAGTAGATAGTTGTTTGTTGTCTGAGTGTAGATATCCATTTGCTTCTATCGGTTCATCTATC
Source organism: Octopus bimaculoides (assembly GCF_046866305.1). NCBI lineage: Eukaryota > Metazoa > Mollusca > Cephalopoda > Octopoda > Octopodidae > Octopus > Octopus bimaculoides. The sequence continues at coordinate 39,454,458 of NC_142933.1, read as the reverse complement.
AATCTAAGTAATTGTAATTCGTGTGTTTGGTGATGTTCTTTATATTTTCTGTCCTCTCATTGTTCCACTGTCTCTGCATTAACTTCATTTACTTCTCTATCTTTCTCTCTCATGCGCTCTTTCTTTCTCTCTCTCTGTTTTTTTCTCTCTCTCTCTCTCTCTCTCTCTCTCTCTCTCTCTCTCTGTTTCTCTCTCTCTCTGTCTGTTTCTCTCTCTCTTGGTCTCTTTATAAATATACATATGTGTGTGTATACACATATAAGTACACACATAGATACGTACGTACTTATTACATACACGCATATATACACACATACATGCATACAGACAGACAGACAGACATAGCCACATACGTAGATACGCATGCGTGTATAGTAGCAAACGTACCTATATACATATACTTACCTACGTTAACAGACATTCATCAGTACATACATACATACAAACATACATACATAAAAATTTAGGCAGAAATATTATAGATTCAGTAATTGATATTTAATGAAAGCCATTGCGAAACCTCAAAGAGGCCAATCCATCAGAACTTTAAAAACGAGATTATTCTCTTCTCCATAACAAAAAGATTACTTCGCTGAAAATCATAGGAAATAAACAAAGCGGGAACAACTTTACATATATTGATATACACTGACATACAGACAAACACATAGACACAGACATATGCAGATGCACAAACAAAAATAAGATGTATTCATTCATAAATATACATATTCTGTAGATGGTACACAATGTCACCTTTATTGGGACTAATCTTCTAAATGACGCAACTTTATTCATACGCATGCACAGCACATAGCACATACATACATACATGCATACATATATATATATGTATATATACATATGTGTATATATGTATGTATGAATGCAAAAGGTATGTATTTATAAATAACCGTATATGTGTGCGTATGTATATATATATATATATATATATATATATATATATATATATATATATATATATATATATATATATATATATATATATATGTATGTATGTATGTATGTATGTATGTATGTATGTATGCATATATATATACATACATATTAGTGAGTATAAAATATTTGTATACACCGATAGGAGACTCTTGACAGGGTGTGCGTATGTGTGTATATATAGTGATGTCCATGAGAAATTCTATTACCTAAACGTAAGTGCGTTCGCATACGTGCATTCATTGGTGCATAGAAAACTTCATGCGCATTCATTAACAAAATTACTGCATACATAATAATAGCCATCTTTTTTATTACAAACAAATAAATACACATAGCTACTTGCATACATTGCTACGTGTTCTGACATTCATAAATTAGATACACATCTACACATGCGCGTGCGCCTATATGTTTGTGTGTGTGTGTGTGTGTGTGTGTTATCGTCTTTACATACACAGATTTTTTATCATGTTACATACTCAAACCTCATTTACATAGATGCACACATATTTGTATTACACAAATTGCACACATACACATATATACGTTTACATAATTCCATCAGATATAATATATACACACATAAGTGTCTTGATAAACATACATACAAACAAAGGCACATGAAAGTACGTAAATATAGGATCACATAGAATAGTTGCGAAAGAATTGTGAAATGAAGAGCAAATATTAAATACTTCTAAAAGATTAAGGAAATGGCTTGGTCGTTAAGATTTTTATTGCAAACACTGCTGTACTCTAGTAACCGTTTCTGTTCTGCTGCTTCTAATCGATAATACAAACAATGATTATCAAATTAAAGCAAATATTCTCAAACTTAATTTGAAATTGAAACTATTTCGTCTCGAAATTTGACTGTATAAACGCATGAAGACACATGACCCAATCTTGAGGGTGTTAGAATCATTATTATATAATGGTGTGTTCAATCTCTGAACCGAGCAGCGTTAAGTCCTTGAAGCCACTTCATTTGTAGTTACTTCTGTTCTATGCGGTTGTGATGGATTCAAAACTGGATCATACAGTAGTCCTCTTTTCATCCAGCCATTACATCCTGGATAGCCTGTCGGAATGAGGTGCTTTACACGAGTGGATGAAGGTTAAATTAATATCTGTAGTACGAGGACAGAGCAAAGTGCCCCTTCCAGTTCCGTTTTATTTCAAAACTTGCAAAGCAAGAACATAATTTTCGTTGTATAACATTTAATATTGCCCAGTGGATTTTGCAATTTCAGACACAAATTTCTGAAAACCTACCTATACTGAAGCAGTCCTCTGTATTTCTCCACAAGCATTCTGGGGTAATTTTCAATTAGACTCACAGACGAGCATTTTGGATGAATTTTGAGAAAGTACCGCAAAAAATAACGTTATTTAAAATCTGCCGTACTACCGATAGTTAATCTCGGATAACAGAGATCACTTACATTCTTGGTGAGATTTTATAATCTGACAGCAACTTGTAGCAATTTTGCTAGCTGGCTGCAAAAGAATTTCTATAGCCAAATGGGAATTATACGCACTACTGTTACTGCAGTTAAACAGGGGCTGAAAACTTACATCGTTTTTGACGTAGTCTCCTTGCTTCTCGAAGCACTTCCTCAAGCGATCCATCAGCTTGCTTATTCCATCGGAGAAGGCATTCGGCTGGTCACGCACCCACTTATAAACCGCCATTTATGCACCGTAGCAAGTCAACGATCTTATAGGTCTTTTTGCGTTCCATCAAATGGTTAACATCATTTTTTTGTGAAGAAGATTGAATCTTGAATTTCTTTTTCGATGGTGATTTCAAATGCTTCCACTCCATACTCTACTCTTTGGATTTTGATTCAAAGTGATGGACCCAGGTCTCATCCCCTATGAATATTCTCTGCAAAAATGCTTCGCCATTATCGTCGAAGCGGTCGAGTAAGGCTTAACAGATCACACGATTGCGCTTAGGCGCTTCGTGAAGCTTTATTGGCGCACACATTACGAAGATGAATCTTATTGTAGATGATTTTGCATGCAGATCCATGACTAATTTGCAGAGAACACCTCATCTCATCGATGGTAATTCGTCGGTTCGCCCCAACCGTGTCTCGACCTTGTTGAATTTTTACATCAGTGGGGAAGGCTTTAGACGTCATGCACCCACTTCTGACCACTCTTTTCATGTCAATTCTAAACTTTTTTATCCACTCATACACACGGCGTCGCAGTAGAGCGTTGTTGCCGTATTGTACAGAAAGACTGCGACGCATATCAGTTCCTCACACACCTTCAAGCCAAGGAAATTGGATCACTGATTTCTTTTATTATTTAGTACCCGCTGCCAGGGGAGCGGCCATGTTTACTCTAACACAAGAAAGAAAACTGGAACGATCAAGGTCAAACCTTCGTTAAGTAACAACATAAGTACCACATATTAACACTTGTTTCATTACTAGATAGGAGTTACAAACGTTTTCCTGTAGAAAGATGTATTCAATCTCCTATTCATAAATTTGCATTATCTTTCAATAGTTATCTAAAGAATACATTTTTCTACATTTATATATATATATATATATATATATATATATATATATATATATATATATATATATATATATATATATATATATATATATATATATATATATATATATATATATATATATATATATATATATATATACATATATATATATATATATACAAATGTGCAGAACGATAACAACCACAATTCGAAATTTTCCCATTTTATTAGCTTACCTTCTGGACCTCAACGCAAGTAAGACTGAATGAAAAAGCCTCATTTATTTAAAAATTTAAACCAGAATTAAATATGAAATATATTAAAAATAAAGGACTTACCCTTCTAATAGAAGACGTACGCCAGTATAAAGCAGAGAACACAAAAAAATTAATAAAATTTACAGATTTACATCCAATTTACTGCAAAATAAATGAGTGAATAATTATCTCGCCTAGCAATATCTTTTTCTTCCTAGCAATTTATCTCTTTCAACTCTCAGTTTGGTGAGCAATACGAAACCGGTCCTTACTTCAATTATGTTGAATGAATAAAACTTTATTTTGCACAAAATTGTATATCTTTATTATCGTGGTTCTAATATACTTTTAATTCTTCTGTGCTTTTAATCTTACCTCTATCTCTATTTACATCCGCCACGTGTGTTTCCCCAATACAATATTTTCGACCTTATATATATATATATATATATATATATATATATATATATATATATATATATATATATAATTTAGAGAAAAAGACCACAACTATTGAATTCATCCATAAAATCCGCAATCACATATAGAAAAATTTAATAAGTAAATACACTGAAAAGACCCATAATAAAAATCAAAAATGTACAAAATAATAAATATTAAAATGGTAAAAATGACTACACGTGTTTCATAACCATATTTTCAAATAGAAAATAAAGTAAAAATCAAATCTAATCAAAATAAATCGATCGAAGATCAATTTTATTCAAAAATATAGCTAATCTTCAGGTTAAAATACAATTATATATATATATATATATATATATATATATATATATATATATACAGTTGTAAAATCTCAAGAAGGGGTCAGAGTTGTAATTATACTAATAAGTAAAGTTAATCGCTACATTAAAGTGGCTGTTCCATGTTACTACTAGTTTTACACCAGGCAGATCTTCCGCCAGCCAGTTATATTCTGCATATATTGCTAGCAAGAGGAGCGAACCCCTACCGTCCTACCCTTCATCATCATCATCATCATTTAGCGTCCATTGTCCACGCTGGCATCGGTTGGACAGTTTGACAAGGGCTGACAAGTTGGAAGCCTGCACCACACCCTAGTCTGATTTGTGATGGTTTCTACGGCTGGATGCCTTTCCTAACGCAAACCTCTCCGAGAGTGTAATGGGTGCTTTTACGTGTCACCGGTATCTGCCACGACTGCGATTTTACTTGGCTTGCTGTGTCTTCTTTTCACGCAAGACATAATGCCCCAAAGGTCTCGGTCATTGCCTCTGTGAGGCCAAACACTTGAAAAGTGCTTTTTACGGGCTACTGGTACGAGTGCCAGTTACGTAGCACTAGAATCAGCCACGACTACGATTATATATATATATATATATATATATATATATATATATATATATATATTGCATACATATGTACATACTTACATAAATACATACATACATATATACACACACATAAAGTATATAAATTCCGAGAGAGAACATAGATGGATAGATAGATAGATAGATAGATAGATAGATAGATAGATAGATAGATAGATAGATAGATAGATAGATAGATAGATATGCTTCACTAAATCTGACCGCTGAGTCTAAATGAAGCCAAGGAAAAAGTAACTGAAATGTATTAATTATACAACATCTACAATCTATTCCTGTTTTCATTTAGTCAATCATTATATAACCAGGAACAAATGTCATCTATTTTAAACCTCGTTCCAGTTTACAGACCATGCATTGCTTGAGAGAATATGTAAATTGACGCGGCAACATAATGTACCAGTGCACAACCCTATTATCTGCCGATTCAGAGAACAGATTTGCGCATGTGTGCAGCAAGTTGCTTTTCGGAAGTAATGAAAATAATACCCATAAATAATACGCAGCTCGACTTGACTTCTGGTTTGTGAAGTTATACTGAAGAAAATAAAAGATATTCTTGTCTCATTCTCCACACACTCACACATGCAAACACATAAACACACTGCCGTAGTGCACATAGAAACATGCATACGCACATAAACATCGAAGGGCTCGCGCATATATATGTGTATATATATATATATATATATATATATATATATATATATATATATATATGCGAGTAAAAATAAATACAAAAAAGGTGGGGGGTTTTTGTATGATTATGTATAGAGGAATATATTTTTTTGCTTAAAAGAGTTCCAACACTGTTTTTTATGTTTTATTTATATTCCTGCAGAACTAATGTGGGGTATAGAATATGGAATATACAATATATAATATGATATACAATATACAATATAAAATAAAATAACATAAAAATGGATGGCACCATGAAAGAAAGTATTGAATGTAGATGAAATATTGAGTGTTCAATATAAAGGATCAAATATATAAATATATAAATATAAATATATATATATGTAAAGGCGACTCGAGTTTCAGGGCTATTTCCCTTCGTCATGGCCGGTATGACAGACTTTAACAGACTGTAAAAAGTTGGCTGGTTTTCTGTCTTTTATACCAATTCCTTTGGACGGCAGCAGTAGGTGTTTGGCTACTTTTAGAATTGATGTTAAATCTATTTTTAGAAATGATGATATTTTAATTTCTTGTTTTGTGTGGGTTGTAGGGATAAGATTTTTAAACCCCAGTAGGTGTTTGGCTGTTCTTAGAACTGATGCCAAATCTATTTATAGAAATGATGATATCTGAGAGATTTTTTTGTGTTTTGGTTACAGGGATAAGATTTTTAAACCCTAAGTAAGATGGATTTAATCATTGTTTGTTAAGAGTGGGTTTGAATTTCTTAATAAAGTCCTTTTCTTTGCATTTTCTTTCAATTTCATTCCGGTTATAAAGTTTATGGAATGGAAATATAATAAAAGTTTGATGACCACATGTTGCTAGATGGTTACTCAGTGGTATTTGGCGGACTTCTGGGTTTTTAATCTGTTGTCGATGTACCCGTGAGCGTTCCGATAGTGCATTACCTGTCTGGCCAACGTACAATTCTTCACAATTAGGGCATTTGATGCAGTAGATTAGATTTCTACTTTTGCAGTTCATGTTCGCATTGGTGAATATTTTCCCTGTTTTTGTGTTCATATATGGGCCGGTATGGATTGATCGGCATGTGCCGCATCGGCTATCATTGCATTTGGATACAGTGAATGTTTGATTTTTGTTATATATATATATGTATATACATATGTATATATGTATTGTCTCTTGTATTTATTAATTATTATAAATCTTCCACTAAGGAGGGAGCCGGTTTCCAGCAAAGATACAAGGCTCCATCTTTTAAATATATTTAACACAAGCAAATTCACATTTGGAACTTGAGAAAAATGTGCATATTTTTACTGTTCCACTCACAGACTGCACTTGTAATTTACGAATTAGCCGGTCGATTTCTCTTTCTGAAAATTCCACTTTATCCAGACTCCCTTTTAAGCGTTTACTAACAAAACCTACTGTTGAAATCATCATTCGTATATGAATTCATCGTCTGGATATAGAAGTTGGCTGTTTCGAAGTAGTTGTCCATAGACATCCTCTTTTTCTTTGATTTTCAAAGAGATATTTATATCTGTAGGGCAGTTGACCTCTATGATAGTACATACCTTTGCCCTCCTGTCCCAGTATCGGGCCTCTTATGTTTACATTTGACAGAGGTTTTGATGGGAATATTCTACCAGTATTGCTTGAGTTTATGTTTATGATTATGTAAACACACACACACACACACACACATATATATATATATATATATATATTTGTGTGTGTGTGTGTTTGTGTGTGTGTGTGTGTGTGTGTGTGTGTGTATGTGTGTATGTATATATATATATATGCATATATATATATATATATATATATATATATATGTATGTATGTATTTATGTATGTATGTATACAATTTATTAAACATTTGAATATAGATACTCTTAATAACTGCGTGCTTATAAACAGCTCAATCTATTTATGATATTGAAGATATGATGAAGAGTATGTATGAAAGTATTATGTGCATGTGTGTGCGTACGTGCGTGCGTGTGTGTGTGTTTTTGTTTATGGGTGTGTGTGCGCGCGCGTATACATACATACACACATACATATACATGCGCATGTATACATAGGTATGTATATAAAGAAAAGCACAAACTCAGACTCATATACACACACGCACATACATATATAATCTTTCATTATTCTATTCTTTTCTCTTACTTGTTTCAATCATTTGATTGCGACCATGCCGGGGCCCCGCCTTCGGTCGCAGAA
>NC_142933.1:39398961-39441461 GCF_046866305.1 Octopus bimaculoides | reverse complement strand
AACCCCAGCTGAAGTATCAAGTAGACTGAAACACTGGGATATTAATGAAGATTTTCTGTAAATTATGATAGAAATATTCTATTTCATAGAGATATATTTCAGATTCATTATTTCTGTGGTTTCCATTTTTTTTCATACAGACGCTATCCATTGCCTAAATTAATGTTTATTAGTTGTGGAGGACTCTCATTAAAAAATGCCTCGATTAGACAGACATCTTATGATTCCGTTTGATTCATGCAAATTTAGTTATATCTCACATGCATACACAAACACCAATATATTAAGCGAAATATTTACTTCCTTTCGTATAACAACTATCAGTTCTATAAAGTAATTGCTTCGTTTCGCTGATGATGATTACTATATCAAACATTCATGAAGTCAACACCTGATATATATTGAGTAGTAAAAAGAGTGAATACGTTTAATTCAACAGCGGCTGAAGATGTGAATGATCACCTAAATGTCTAGAAGTTACCAAAGACAGGCACACATACAAGAGCACATGCACACACACATGCACACACACATGCACACACACATGCACACATACACACACATACACACATACATGTATATACATATATTTACATACACATATATGTATGTATACATATGTTTGTGTACATATATATATATATATATATATATATAACTCAAACACTTACACGTGTGTGAGTATATATATATATATATATATACTCACACACGTGTAAGTGTTTGAGTTTACTTATTCATACATACACACACACACACACACACATATATATATATTTATTCATATATGCATGTATGTGTGTATATATATATATGTGTGTGTGTGCGCGTGTGTGTGTGTGTTTGTATATATATATATATATATATATATATATATATATATATATATATATATATGTATGTATGTATATACATATATGTATGCATATGTATGTATATACATATATATATATATACATGTAATTATATATATAAACACGCACACACACAAACAGGCATGTTATATATGTGTGTATGTGTCTATCAATGCATACACTATGTATGTGTATAAAAATCAAATGTGCTTATATATACATGTACGTTTATGTATGGGTACTGTGAGCGCGTGAACTTCCTCGTTGAGCGTGTCTATGTTCGCACAAAACTGTATGTGCATTCACTATCAAAGCGCACATTTGTTCACTTTGATTCAATATTTTTATTATAAATATATTCATATCGCTTTTTCTTTTTGATATGTTTCTTCATATCACAACTCTCTTTGATATAACATTTAAAATTCTATTCAATCAATTGTTAATCATTTTTTCTTTTCTTTTTCTTTTCTTCTTTTTTTGTTGTTGATAGGCTCCATTATCGATATCATCTTCTAAAATTTACGCTTTTGTCGCATATATTTTATCATTATTCTTCACTAATTTGAGTAGTGATTATTAACACTTTCCATACCATTTTTTCAATACATTTGCCATAATTCTACATCGAAAATACATTACTAATTTCATACAATGCAGGAATGCTTTTTTATGTTTATATGCATTTATAGTCTTAATATTTTGTACCTCGGAGCTAAAGTGTTGTAGAATTTTAAATTTAGAATCATCAAAAGATAATATGAAACGTTAGTACATCATTTTTAATATTTTTCTTTTTCATATACCCGATATTTTATATATAGATATTAGTCATATGTTGCATGTTCTTCTCTTTCTCTTTTTAACTTAGAGCAAATTTTGACAGGCCTCCTTACTTGATAGCAAGGTCGTGAAGGGAAGCGTTTTGTTTTAACCATCATTCATTAAATCTTAAGAAGGTCTTGCACATCTTTTTAGTCCCTGGTATCATGATCATTTGTAGAGTATGAATTAAACATTTTCGTTCTCTCCCCAAGAACTTTAGTTCAGTTATAATTTGTTCCAGATGGATTGATATTGCTCCAATAATAATAGGTATGAAGCTGAAGGTGTATTTTTAGTACTGGATTTGAAAACTCATAATCAATGGTCCAGAGATGTCGTCTTTCTCTTTCATCCGCCTAACCACACTGTTGCCCAGGGGGCAACTGATTTCCACAGAAGAACGTATCCTTTTCTTGTGGTCCCATAAAACAATATTTGTCCAGTTGGCCGATTGTGCTTTAAGTTTGTAGCTGTTTTCATTTTTAAGTTCCACCAATATTCTTTTCAGCCATCGGTCTCAATATAGACAACTTCGTTTTTTAATGTTTTCTTTTTGTTTTTCTCCAGGCAGCTCTGGATACCACATCATGATCCATGGGAAAATAACATCTGGAAGACATTCTTTCGTAGTTAGCAATAATGTGGTTGTTATCATCAGTCTAGGTCATGCACTGTCTACTTTTGTTATCTGTCAACCTTTTCTGCCTTTTATGCTGTAGGTACTTGGTTGGGGTCTCTTGTTCTTGGATGGTATGCAGGTAGCCCTTGAAGAGAGATGTCATACACTTGTCAACATTCCATGCTAACCTTTTGTCATGATCAATCCCATCTATGGTTTATGCTTTCGTGCCAAGTACCCATGTACTATCTTCTCAATGAACTGATTCATTTTTTTTTTGTTCTGATGAATGGATTTTATCAATGCACCGTGGGAAGATATCTATATCAGCTCTTATTTCATACCTCTCTTCAAGATCATTAACTATCCTCATTACATTACTGATTACATGGTTACAAACTTGGGCAAGATAGGTGCTGGTTTCTCTCCTCTACTACAAGTATTTGAGTGTCACAATACATGCTTCATATGACATTAATACAGATTTGAGACCACGACCACTATACTTGAGTGGGAGATATAGCCTGTTTGCACCTCCATTGATGTTGTTAGTTTCCTCTAATACAGAGCATCATGTGAGCTCGATCATCTGTTTCATCGACTTCTTGTCGTGACCAGTTCAGAAGACCAAACATAGGGACGAGGAGAGGCATTACAAAGGTATTGTGAGCGATGTATTTTTGTTGAAAGATGCGAATTCTGATGACCGTGTATAGTTAACTGTATAAGCATTTATGTTTATATATATAAATACAGGGACAAAATACACACAGCCACATACATACATACATACATATGTGAGGAAGTGTATATCTTCAGTATCATGATTGCTTGCAGTTTCAAAACGTACTCATGCACACATAGGTTTAAATGTCTGTATGCATGTATATGTATAAGTTTGTGCATATACATATATATATATATATATATATATATATATATATATATATATATATATATATATATATATATATATATATATATATATATATATATATATATATATATATATATATATATATGTATGTATGTATATATATATATATATAAGGGCATTACTATACAATAATGCCTCACACTATGAGGGGCTCTAAGGTCAGACTACCATAAAAAACACATTTTTACCGAACGCGAGGAAATGCAACTCTCAAAGCCAACCCCTTAAAAACAGACTAAATTATAGATCATGATTTCGTAGTTATTGTAGTATTATACAACCTATACTCGTCAGTATAATATGGTCAAGATAAATATAGGTAAACAGAAAATCTACATACCAAACGAACACCGCGTATCCAATATAGTACATAGAAGACTGTTCATCGCTATTTACCTATGTAAGTAGCAGGAATTTCGAATTATATATATATATATTATCTATACTATATATAAAACAGAGATGTGTGTATAATCGCTTTTCACGTGAAATCGACTTCACCAAATGCTTCCATACTTATGATGCGTGAATAATTTGACCTCGGATAAATCTTAGGCTCTTCAATTGATCTTTTTAATTAAAAATAAATAATATTGCTTTATATTTAAGATTCACTTCTTTAAAAAGGTTCCTCAATGTCAACTTCCGGTATTGACGTAACAACGGCAAAAAAGCTTCACTTTCTACTTTGTGTGTGAGTGTGTGTGTGAGTGTGTATGAGAGACAGAGAGAGAGAGAGAGAGTAAATACTACATACACACCGCTTTCTCACTCTGTCTCACACACATACACACGCACACACACACCCCTTGAGTCACTCACACTCTGTTTCTTACAAACACATACATACATAAATGTATACAAACATATTTACAAAGACACACGTGTGTATGCGCGCGCGTGCGTGTTTGTAAGAGACAGAGTGTGAGTGAGTCAAGGGCTGTGTTGTCATATGCATGCATCCAAAGATGTATGTATATTTATGCATGTACGTATACATGACAACAAACCTCTCTCTCTCACTCACACTCTGTCTCTTACAAACACACACATACATAAATGTATACAAACATATTTACAAAGACACACGTGTGTATGCGCGCGCGCGCTTGCGTGGTGGGTTCCACAATCGCCATTTATTTCAATTACTCTTGTGAGGATATTCACGTAAATCATTTCTTTCATTTAATCCCCATTTTAATTTTCGTAAAAGTTTCCAAGTACCAATGAGGCTTTTTGGCACATCTTCAATTTTCCCCATTCATGAGAGGCGCCCAGCCATCATTCATCTGAGAGTCCATCTACAGAATGTCCTCAAATTTCTATACAGCATATTTTGCCTTTTTTTCTTCAAGTATATAAGCAACAATTTCATTCCCGAGCGAAGCCGGGTGCCTCTGCTAGTATATATATATATATGTATATATATATATATATATATATATATATATATATATATATATATATATATATATACATACACACACACATATATATATATATATATATATATATATATATATATATATATATATATATATATATATACATATATAAACAACTAATAGTTCCGTATTTTTATGATACTTTAAGTATGCATATTTATAAAATACGCCATATACATATATATGTTAGTACGTACATATATGTATGTATATATGCTTATATATATATTTTATTTATATTATTATATGATCCATAACCACGCATCCATTTCCAAGTATATATATATATATATATATATATATATATATATATATATATATATATATATATATATAATTTGCTCTTTCATTCTATTGGATTAGTGAAGCATTTTAGTTATGCAATTATGTGCAAAGATTGGAACAAGTAGTACAGAAAGTTTTATTAATCACATACTATACACGATGTGATTTCTCAACACATAGCAAACAATTCCTTATTTTTCCGTAGGTTAGTGATAACTATATGGTTTAAAATACATGTATCAGTAACTCGATAATTATTCTATCAACCTATACTTATTTACCTTCCTATGAACCTGCCATTTGATCAATATATTTAATTCCAGCAAAACTGCACAAAACAACTTGTTTCATGGTTGGAATACCTATTATCACATGGCAGCTTGCCTATATCGCCGATTCTCATTAAAATACTGAACACGTGGCTCAAAAGCTTAACTAACGGCGGTTACAATCAAATTAGCTTTCTACCCTCATGATTATCAATCTATAAGGTTATCTTGGTACATAGAGACAGACAGACATAATGAAATCCGTTGGAAGGATAATCCCGAGGACAAAGAAATAAGAACCCACAATATGGTAAAAGCCATAGTCACTCATAATAACAAAGAATACTGGGGGATTGTAACAATGAAGGCCTCAATAAAGTGTAAGCAAAACAGACCTGATATAACGATTTGGGACAGAGAAGAGAAACTGTGCACAGTTTTGGAAAGTAGCTGTTGAGCGGATGTTAGCATAAAGCTGAAGATCAGTGAAGAAGAGAACACCTATGCTGAACTATTGAGAAATCTGCAGTTTCTCGATCGAGATTACAAGTTCAGGTTTATACCTGTAATTATTGGGGCCCTGGGATATGTAACACGCTGCCTAAACGCCAATTCTGAGAAATTAGGCTTCTCAAAACCAGAAAGGAGAAAGCTAATTCGAAAACTACAGATCCAATCCATTACTGGAACCGTAAAAATCTGTAGAACTTTCCAGAATTTTATCATATGAGCATACCTGGATATGCAACTATATGCATGAACATACATATATACATACAAACAAAAATACCTTGTTGTTGATGTTGAAATTCCAATGAAGGAGCCTTGAATCTAGGTTAGAAACCGGTTCTTTTTCTATTGGCAAGGAAATCTTGAAATAAACTGAATGACATTCATACATGCATAACTACATACATACATACATACATACATACATTCATACATACATACATACATACATGCATACATACATACATACATACATACATACATGCATACATACATACATACATACATACATACATACATACATACATACATACATACGACCTGCCCGTGAGGCATGATATAGTTTCAAGGACTATGCTATCCACTGGCAGGACTGCCCTGACGCATATATCAAAAGCATATCTAAACCAGCATGTATTCACAGCTTTAAAAACAAGGAACACCCCAAACATAATAGACTTGGCATTGTGGTACAGGTGGTACAAGGGACAAAAGTCATGCACTGATGTCGAGCTAACCTGTCCAGCAGATGTGAATGTACCTATTATCATAGGTGCCTTAGTTTATGTGCCAACAAATTTACACAACAACCTAGAAATGCTTGGTTTCACGGAGAAGGACCAGAAGAAATAGATGCGGATTCTTCAAATACAATCTTATAGGGACTCAGCGAAGATTTGTAAGACATTCCAGATATTCTCCATGCGAGATTCAGTCAGAAGGCATGGGTCTGCCCGGAGCTATAGCAGTAGGCACTTGACTAACGGGCCGTGTAGTGGCCTGAATCTGAAACTTCGAGCTTCATAATCATACAGACTCTTCGAGTTATTATATATCGTAAAATATCATTTGAATGATAACAACTTAATACTTATAGACGGTTTTATGTTCAATAGATTATGCAAAGTAAACTGAGAAATGATGCTGAAATGACGAAGCATATTAAAAGATTTTGAGACGTGAAAGTAGAGAAAGAAAATAAAATAAAATAAATGATTAAAAGAGACAAAAAACATGAAACAAAATAATAATAGTGTAATCAAAGAATAATCAAGTATTCAACACAAACATTACAGCGACATCTCACTAATTTCAAGAAAATAAACAACTACAAAAACTTGAAACGGCTTCTGCTTGGATGCATTTCTTCTTTTAGCATTTTGTATTTTCATTTCAAAGCTTTTCTGTCAACTTTTGTTTTAACCTTGCAAAGTGTTGGAAGTATTTAAAGCATTTAAGTAATTAGGCTGTTAAAGAAATTTTTATTTTGTTTCTTTCCAAAATTCTCATGTTTGCTACCTCTCCCCTCCCGCAAAGAACACCAAGAACATTCACCGGCCCGGATTGTACGAATAAATATACACTACTACTTGATGTATATCTATCTATCTATCTATCTATCTATCTATCTATCTATCTATCTATCTATCTCTCTCTCTCTCTCTCTCTCTCTATATATATATATATATATATATATATATATATATATATATATATCTTTCTCTCTCTCAGTCCCTCCCTCCCCGTCTCTCTCTCACTATATATATATATATATATATATATATATATATACAGGGTGCAGTGAATATATTGCCGTCTAAATTACGCAAAAGTAAAAATAACACTGACATCTCATTTTAACAGATATATTTACCAAAGTTACGTAAAAGTATCTTGAAATAATAAATTAGATAGTAAATTTATTCAATAAAATCGCTATTAGCTTCAACCATGGCCTCCAGAAAACTTCGGAATCTCCTGCAACTTTTGTGGACGGTCTCCTTGTTTAAGTCGGTGAATACTGCCATAATCCTTTTCTTCAGTTCATCTTTGGTGTTACAAGGAGTTTTGTTGGTCTCTCGTTCAACTGCGTCTCACACATAATTAGGAAGGGGGTTGCAGTCTGGTTGAGCTAGGTGGTCGCAGAAATTGTCTGACAGCCATGACTGGGTTCTCATGCTTGTGTGGTATGGTGCAGTGTCTTGTTGTCTTCCAGAAGTCACTCGCGTGATCCAGAACAACACTGCCTCTTCCAGGTACTACTACCTCCAGGCCTCCGTGTTGAGTCTGAGGCTGTGTGGGAAGATGAATGGAGGCATGAAGTCGCCATCACTAGTGATCACTCCAAACACCACAGAGTTGACTGGATGTTTGATTTTTATCACTCTCGGTACATGTCCTCAGATTGACACACAAACACCCTGTAATATTCGTATTCGAGATTCCGGCACGAATACGAAGCAGTACAGCATGTTGTTTCCAAGTTTCTCTGGTAGAGTGAATTGCGTCATGGTGCTGTTTATCTCACAGACGGTGCCAGACGGTGTATGTATGTATGTATCTATCTATCTATCTATCTATCTATCTATCTATCTATCTAGCTAGCTAGCTAGCTAGCTATCTGTCTGCCTGTCTGTCTGTCTGTCTGTCTATCTATTTATCTATTTATCTATCTATCTATCTATCTATCTATCTATCTATCTATCTATCTATCTATCTATGCATATATGTATGTATTTGTGTGTCTCCGTTTGTTCCCCCACCATCGCTTGACAACCGATATTGGTGTGTTTATGTTCCCGTAACATAACGCTTCGGCAAAAGACACCGATAATATAAATACTAGGCTTACAAAGAATGAGTCCTTGTGTCGATTTGTTCGACTAAAGGTGGTGCTCCAGCATGGCCAAAGTCAAATGACTGAAACAAGTAGAAGAATAAAATATATATATATATATATATATATATATATATATATATATATAGCGAGTCATCATCCAGTGTGGCTGATTGCCCAGGCTTGCCTGAGCACCTCTCCCCATCTCTCACGATCATCCATTAGTGTTTTAGGTCTTCAATGTCGCATCCAACATCTTCTGCACGTTGTATATACGCCTTCCGTCGTTTTCCAGCCGCTGTGGTACCACGATTTGGTGTCCACAGCAACACATTACTCACAAGTTCTTCCTTACTTCTCCAGCAGTGGCCAACAAACCTCAATTTCCGCTCTTGGATGGTTGATGAGAAAGTTGGTTCGTATATATTGGGTCATCTCATAAATAATGTGGGTCTTTTATACTTCTTTTATTTTTCAAAATGAAGATAAACAAAGTTCTTTTTTTTAATTTAAAATATATTCTCCTTCATTTTCTACAATGCTCTTCCATCTATCTAGTAGACTTGCAAGGCCCCACTTACAAAATTCATTTGTCCGTGGCGAAAAATACTCCTCCAGTACTGTTCTGACTTCGTCTACAGAATTCATATTTTTTCCATCCAAGTAATTTTGAAGACTGCGGAATAAATGAAAATGAGATGGGGCAATGTCCAGCAAATATGGTGGGTGGGGCATCGTTTCCCATTCAACTGCTCCAGCCTTTGGAAGTCATCCTCGATGTATGTGGTCGAGCATTATCCTGATGGAAGAACGCCTTCCGTCTTGAAACCAAAGATGGTCATTTTTCTTCTAGTGCTGACTTAAGCCACTCAAGCTGCTTGCAGTAGATCTTCTTTGTTATCGTTTGGTTTGGGTTTAAGAGTTCAAAGTGAACTAAACCTTTCATATCCCACCAAACAGATAACAACACCTTATGTAGATGAAGACCTTCTTTAGCCTGAGGTGTCTGTGTTTCTCCTTTCCCTACCCACTGTCTTCGCCGCTTGACATTTTTATAGAGAACAAATTTCTCGTCACCAGTCGCTATTCGGTCCAAAAAAAAAAAGGTTCATACATGAGACATGACAACAAAGAAGAGCCCACAGTCACTCTCTGCGCGCGATTAGATTCTGAAAGCTTATGAGCAACCAACTGACCAATTTTTTGACTTTTCCGATGGCACGTAGGTGTCGATGAAGGGCTAAATGACTAAATCCAAGCTACTCTGCTAGTTGTTCAACATTTACGAAGGGATTTTTTCCACCATGGTTTGCAGGAGTTCTTCGTCGAGCTCTACAAATCTTCTAGGAGGAGGCTCGTATTCTAGGATGTAGTTTCCGGCTCAGAATTCCAAGAACTACCGTTGACACTGGCTTACGCTTATTGTATATCCCCACATACTGCATTTATATTCCTCGCACTCTCTGTTGCGCTGTTGCCTTTATTGAACTCATAAAACAAAATATGCCGAATATGCTCCTTTGTCACTTCCACTATATCTTTGAAATAATAACTGCTAAAATAGTACTGCACGCTTCAAAACTTGCACTAAGTATAAGAACAAAGTAATATTACTACCTGTTCTTATCGTAAACTGATGCAGGTAGTTTATCCCCCTTATATTTTATGCAATTGAAAACACCGCATTTGCTATGGGATGACAAAACATACAGTAGTACCTCGGTTTTCGAACAACTGTGTTCGCGAATAAATAGTGCTTTATATAGATAGATATAGATTTATATAAAGCGCGATTTATTTGTGATCAGAGGCGTTCGTAAACCGAGTTACTACTATATTAACTGAATATGAGAAACAGAGGAGATAAAGTACGATTTATTCGTGGTCAGGGTTGTTCGAAAACCGAGGTTCTATTGTATATGTGTATATATATATATATATATATATATATATATATATATATATATATATATATATATATATATATATATATATAAAAGATAATAAGAGTGAAAAAACTACAGAAGGCTTGTGTTACATGGTTAAAGTATATATTTAAATTATGTCAGAAAAATGTTATAAAACCTCTTTGGTATATAAACATTGTATTTTGAGAAATAACCGGTTTCGTGTTCTTTTCAACCATGTAACACAAGCCTTCTGTAGTTTTTTCACTTTTATTATCTTTTATACATCCAACCACGTGCTTTCACATACCAACTTTCTCACCTATATATATATATATATATATATATATATATATATAAAATATAAATCATATATATATACATGCACATATACATACGTATATGTACATACTTACATCTATACGTATATATATATATATATATATATATATATACTTACATCTATACGTATATATATATATGTATATATATATATATATATATATATATATATATATATATATATATATATATATATATATATATATATATGCATATATGGGCACAGGACGCCATGAGACGTGTACAACAAAAAATTGCGAAGCACGAGTACGTGGAACATGAATTATTCTTTCGAACAACGAAAGACACAAACAAAACAAACAACATAATGAACGACCCTTCATCAGTTGTTGGCTGTTTTTTTCTAGTCTCGTATTTCGAGCATTTCACAACAACATACGCTTTCGATAAAACAGTTGCTCCTGCAAAGCAAATTAAATAAAATTTGGGATTCTGCGTGGGTCAAAATAGGTAAGACAAAAAGGACATACATACATACATACATACATACATACATACATATATACATACACATGCATTCATGCCTACAATTTGTTCACAAGTCATTGGTTGGCCTGGGAGTAAAATGGGGACACTTGCCGCATATGCTATATATTGGAGATGAATCCAAAACCATGTGATTGCGGAACGAACTAGCTATCCAGACAGGCTTGTTATTCACCATACATACTTGTGTATGTATGTATGTATGCAGTATTTATCTTTTGTCATTTGTCGTTTTTCCCTACTCGAATCTCTTTCACTCCCTAACAATCACTATCTTGGTACCTCTCCCTCTTCCTCCTGGCTTTCGCTGTTTCATTTCCAAAATATATAATCTCTGTGCTTGCTGGAGTTTTTTAATTAATATGTTGTCCTCTTTCAGTTGGACATGGTATTTATTTATTCAATTTTGAACTAAAATATATCGAAGTGTAAACAATTAGACAAAGTGCTTATTGAATATCACACAACCATTCTGAGTATCACACTGGAAAATTTCTCACCGTAGCTCATTTTAATTTTCTCGCTAATCTGCTTCTTTCTTCACGTTGAATTTTCTGGATTTTCAAAATAAAACAAATGGATTGCAAGTGTAAACAACGACGGAAATGACTCATTCAATAATACCAAACAATTTCGTGCATAACGATGGTACATACAAGCACACACATACATAGATACATGTATACACCCAGATACACACCGAGATACACACACACACACACATATACGTGTATGTGTGTGATATGTGCAGGTACCCTCCTCTATCTCTCTCTCTCTCTCTCTCTCTCTCTCTCGCTCCCTCTCTCTCTCTCTCTCACTCTCGCTCCCTCTCTCTCTCTCTCTCTTTCCACCATCCTGCCACTTTGTTAAATGCATATTAATGAGCAATATAATTATTTCTTTATCACCTTTCAAATTGTATTTATAGACACATACGCACCTTAGTAGTTCGGAAGGGATTTGACAGAATAAAGTCGCTTTTTTAAGCTCCTATTTTCATACTCATCTTGGTCCTCCACGCATTTGTTCTTGTTTTTCCTTATTGCTATCATCATCATCATCATCATCATCACCATCAACATCAACAACAGTAGTGCTATTAATACACGTAAAACTGATGAGGTTTCCATTGGGGGTTAACAAATAATTATCTTTGCATATGCCTTCGAACATCTAACCTAATTATTTATAATTATGATGCTAGGAAGTAAATTTCCGAAATGTCATAGAAGTTTACTTCGCAATCTAATGGTTTCAGATTCAATTCCAGCGCGTGGCACCTTAAGCAAGTGCCTTCTACGATAGCCTTGGGCTGACTGAAAACTTGTGAGCAGATTTGGTAGAGCAGTATATTTAATAAGGTAATAAGTGGAAATTATTGAAGGATGAATTGAAGGGCGTAGACGGGAAGAAAAGAAAATAGCTAACATTGCATAGACGGATGCATCTCCAGTTAGATGTGAACCGTTTATAACTGAGAAGGAAGAGTGGGATGAAGGGTGTTAATGAAAATTGAATAGGGTACAGAAGTAGAGAAATCAAGTCTAGGGTCATATCTAGAAGAGAAAGAACTTCACCTTAAGAAGGTGGTGAATAGAGGACTATTGCAGAGTTTGTAGACCTCAAAACGAAAAAGACAATAGGAAAAAAGGGGTAGAATCAAACGTAGAGGAAAGTAACTTTATTCAGTATTTCTCATAGCGAAAAATTTAAGCATAAGGAATTTTGGTTTTGTTCACAGAAAGGTGTAAGGATGATTTTAACAGAACAGGAACCGAGTCTAAGGGTAAAACTGATGAAAAAAAATGATAAATAGCAAACATGTTCATCAAAATGTTGAATGTTTGGCGATAATGATAAGATGATAGCTCACATTTTATCAGGATGCCCACGTTTTATTCCACATGAGTTGAAAAACTGTTGGCATGATAAGGTTGCTGCAATAATACACTGGATTTCTTACATGGGATTCAGTTTTACAAGTGCTGAAAAGAGCAATAATTGTTTTCTAAGAATAGAAATGGATATCCTTGAAAACGATAAGTGAAGTTGTTAGAAGAGTTTCCTATACAAATCGAAATGAGATCAGCGGACAAGCCGGATATAGTCGTTGATAACATCAAAATTGTGCTTTATAATTGACGTGGCATGACAAATTGTTACTAATATCAAGAGAAGGGAAAAGAAAAGAAGTAGTGTATTATATCTACATCCGGTATGAAATTCTGAAAAGTTGTAACAAAGAAGTTAACGAGGTCGTGATCCTGCCAGTTATTAGCAGGGAACCTAGGGGAGCGTGTTGAAAAATTTGAAAATAACCTATGGAAAACTAGATCTTAATTGGTGAGTGGGTGCAATGCAGTTGGTTCAGCAGGAATTATCTGATAAAGCCTCGTTACAAAGTAATGACAGATTTGAACAACATAAACAACATATGAAAGTGGACACAAAAGCTTTTCAT
This sequence comes from Octopus bimaculoides, assembly GCF_046866305.1. Lineage (NCBI taxonomy): Eukaryota > Metazoa > Mollusca > Cephalopoda > Octopoda > Octopodidae > Octopus > Octopus bimaculoides. The sequence goes on along the minus strand of NC_142933.1, from coordinate 39,427,664 downwards.
CATATGCCACGAGTTGTGTTCTGAAAGGAAACATAATCAAGCCGCTTACAGTATCAGTACCATGTAAAAGCAAAACAAGAACAACAACTGTGGTAGTAGTAGTAGTAGTAGTAGTAGTAGTAGTAGTAGTAGTAGTGGTGGTCGTGGTGGTCGTGGTGGTCGTGGTGGTCGTGGTCGTGGTGGCCGTGGTGGTCGTGCTGGCCGTGGTGGTCGTGGTGGTGGTGGCGGCGGCGGCGGTGGCGGCGGCGGCGGTGGCGGCGGCGGTGGCGGCGGTGGCGGCGGTGGTGGTGGTGGTAGTAGTAGTAGTAGTAGTAGTAGTAGTAGTAGTAGTAGTAGTAGTAGTCTTTGAGATTATAATATCACGGCAAAAAAATTTGACAACCTCAGAAAATATAAAGATTTGCTCATTGGAATCGAAAATATATAGCATCTCAAGGCGGTTAAAATACCAAGGAGCACTTGGAATGATGAAAAAATGGAATTCAAAATCATTTGGATATGACCCCTGGCTTACCATCCCTGCAAGAAGTGCAAAAGATTGTTTTAACTTGTACGTCACACGTATTGAGAAGTGTATTGTCGCTGTGAGAACAATCGCAACCTTTGTAAATTTTTTCTTCTTCCTTTTTCTCTTTTTCTTGTTTTTTTTTTTCCTTATCACATAGCTTAACTTTGTAAATGAACAATCTGGTGTGTTTACTTTAATGATCCTTCAATGTATACAGTGAATTTTTTGGCCTTAGGTATCGTGAATATACTGGAGGAAGAAATGGAAAGAAGAAGAAGAAGAAGAAGAAGAAGAAGAAGAAGAAAAGAAAAAAAGAGGAGGAGGAGGAGGAGAAGAAGAAGAAGAAGAAGAAGAAGAAGAAGAAGAAGAAGAAAGAGGAGGAGGAGGAAGGGGAGGAGAAGGAGAAGAAGGAGGAGGAGGAGGAGGAGAAGAATGAGGAGGAGGAGGAGGAGGAGGAGGAGGATGAGGAGGAGAAGAAGAAGAAGAAGAAGAGAGAGGAGGAGGAGGAGAAGAAGAAGAAGAAAGAGGAGGAGGAGAAGAAGAAGAAGAAGAAAGAGGAGGAGGAGGAGAAGAAGAAGAAGAAAGAGGAGGAGGAGGAGAAGAAGAAGAAGAAGAAGAAGAAGAAGAAGAAGAAGAAGAAGAAGAAGAAGAAGAAGAAGAAGAAGAAGAAGAAGAAGAAGAAGAAGAAGAAGAAGAAACACTCTGAAACAGCTCTAAAATAGCGAACAACAAAATCAGAACAACGCAGTCAAATATATAAATGAAAGAAGATATGAGAGATATTTAAGAAAAAAGTTTCTATTACAATCTAAAGGAAGAAATAATTGAAAAATTAAAACAATAGAAAACTTTCTTATAGACCGACAAATGTACCTCGCAAGCATGAAATTTGACCATGAAACAGCAACAGTTGATGAAATGTAAAGTAGATAGCTCGTTAGAGCTACTCGTACTGGAGCATTAAATTAGAAAAATGTAATAAACATGTTGGGAAAATCAAGACTCATAAAAAAGATCTCTCAATCTTGAATGAATGCAATGAAAAGGAAATGATACATCTGAAGAAAAACATTAGGGGGACAAATACTGCAGGTATATAATACAACGAAGTTTCCGATATCAAAGGAGGCATGAAATCTTTACTAAACCCTAAAGAATCTGTTGAACGGAGTGAATACATCTGCTATAGCTTGAAAATATTTTATCAAGAACCATAGAAAAATAAAATAGAAATCAATGCAGCAACTACAGCAAGGAAAATGGAGGTATTCTGCATTGAGATACGGACAACGAAGGAATCATATTGGATGATATTGTTCAAAACAATGAGCCCAACGGTTGACCAATCGGAGAAGGCTGTGTTTATGCAATTGCCACAAAAGGCAACAAAAACCAAAATGGTTCGATCCAGGAAATAATAAAAATTAGAAACTCCTCATTCGACATTGCTTTGTGTTAAGACGTTTGCTGCCCAACAATATAGTTCTGGGTTCGTCCCCACAGCTCGTCACGTTCGACAAATGTCTTCTGCTGTAGACTTGGATTTAGTAGACGGAAACTGAAAGAATCCCGTCGTATAAATATATGTGTGTATGTGTGTGTGTGCATTTACCACGAATATATTCAGCAAGAAGTTATGGTCCTTGTGGTGAAATAAAGCTATCAAAATATTAGTTGTAGGCCGAAATATCTAATAAACAATAGGAAAAGTAATACAAATAGCAACAAAATGCAAAAGGAAAAAATATCTATTTTCTGCTGTCATAGAAAGCAATATATACAAAATGTACAATGAAATGAGTGACAGATATCAGGAGAAAAGAGCGACAGAAATTGTGAAAAAGTTAAAATCCAAGCAAGCCAGCAAAAATGATGGCAAGAAAAGTTCCTATATAGCCAATACCCGAAAAAAAACATAGTGAGAATTGCAATAGCGATTGAGAAATGGAGAGCTGAAATCTGAAACTAAAGAATTCTTGGAGTATCGAAGTAGTCTCTTCAGAAACCCCCAGACAGTATATAATGAAATAAAATGCTTTAAGTAAGTATAGAATATGTGAAAGGGCAAAATGAATAATTAAGCTCATTGTTTCTTCCACCCCAGTCTTAGTTAAGAGAGAATCCATATATATACAGACGAACATACTTATTTAGGGCTTGTGTGACCTGGAAATTAGGCTAGCATTATGAAATACTGCCGGAAAATCAAAGTAAAAGTTTCAATGAGTAGAAGACATACTCTGGTCTGCACGAATTCTACGAGACTGCAATACGTTAGAGACTTTTTCCCTTTATGTGTTTTTCCTACAAACATGAATTCTGCATGAATTCAAACAAAACTTGAACTGGGCCACAGGTGCTGCATAACTTCCTCGGACTGAAAATAAAAATAACCTTTCTAAGAGGTTGAAAAACATCAAAATATCAAAACGAAGATACAGAAATAAAAACATATGTAGAAGAGGCATATAGAGATTATCCATAAAATAATATGAATATTAAAAACAATAAAAAAGGAGAAGAAAACGAATGAAAAGAAAACACGGACTAGATTCCGTGAGTCGTATATTTATGCTAAAATACAAAAATAGCATTATCTAACTTGTTAATCATGTAATATTAATAAACTAAATACATTAGCCACATGCGCATTTTCAATTGCATTTGCAAATATGTGAACATAAAATATAAATAACGAAATTAACCTCATATATACAACTGAAACAACAGCTGCAATAAGAAAACTATTAATAATTTCATATTGAAAAGCAGAATTCTTTTATTCCTTTTTTTTATTTACTTATTTCAGTCATTTGACTGCGGCCATGCTGGAGCACCTCCTTTAGTCGAACTAATCGACCCAAGAACTTATTCTTTGCAAGCCTAGTACTTATTCTATTGGTTTCTTTTACCGAACAGCTAAGTAACGGGGACGTAAACACACCAACATCGGTTGTCAAGTGATGTTGAGAGGAAGACAAGCAGACACACAAATACACATACACACACGCATACATATATATACGACGAGCTTCTTTTAGTTTCCGTCTACTAAATCCACTCAAAAGGATTTGGTCGGCCGGAGGCTATAGTAGAAGACACTTCACCAAGGTTCTACGCAGTGGGATTGAACCAGGAAGCGTGTGGTTAGAAAGCAAGCTTTTTTACCACACAATCATTCCTTTTATCGCAATCCTACTTCCTGACTGAAATATTTTGTTAGTATATAGATTATTCCATCTGGAATCGAACATGAAACTCTGCTCTTCATCACAATTAGCTACATTTGTAGTGTCCTCTCTCTACTGTATTGTGTTACAACACCAATTTTTTTCTCTTTCTGAGTGTTTATAATCAGAATATCTTAAATAAGCTGTACAATATTCTGATTGTTATTACCAGCAGACTCCTAATGTGGCGAGCGAGCAGAATTGGTTGCGCGACGACTAAAATGTTTAGCGGCATTTCTTCTGAGTTGAAATTCCACCGGTGTTCAATTTGCCTTCCATATTTTCGTGGTCGATAAAATAAGTACCAGTCAGACACTGGAGTTGACGTAATCGGGTTCCACCTCTCCTCAAAGAAAAATGCTGGCCCTGTACCAAACGTTGGACCCATTATTAAGAGATTTCAAGGTGGCATGCTGGCTGATTCGTTAGCACTTTATTCAAAATGCTTAGTGACATTTTTTCAGGCTTTATATTCTGAGTTCAAATTCCACTGAGGTTAAATTTTTGCCTTTCATCCTTTCGAAATCGATAAAATAAGTACCAGTAGAGCACTGGGATCGAGACCCCCACCTCTTAAATATCAGGTATTTTGCCTACAATGGAAATAAATGTTAGGAGATTCCGTTATTACAATGCACCAGGAGAAATTGTTGGATGATTAGCCACACATATGTAAGCCATTGACTGGTTTTACTAACACTAGCACTTAGAATCTTTGATATTTAAGGGCGTTCGCCCTCTTTTTAGCATTCGGGTTACGTTTCTGTTTATAAACATTCCTTCCTCTTTCCTATCCAATATTCTCAAATCTGAAACGGGTCATAGGACTGTCTTCCCTCTCGATTAGAAGATTTGAAAGGGCATCAACAAATACATGGCATGCTAGAAATCTCACCAACAAGCAACAAGAATACTCTAATCACACTCTACTAACATAAATATCACGGGTAGAACTCCTTGTATCATAGGAATGCATCACCAAATGTTCATCGGGTATCAAACAATAATCGCCATCATCATGGATCACAGCTGTACAAAAGGGTGTCTTGGTACTCAGTAAGACAATAAAGATTAATATCAATGCTAATTTCCCTTTCACCCCGCTTTTCATTTGCGATATGATTTTCTCATTCCTCTAACTTCTTACACTACGAACCCCTAGCTTTTTTGATAACATCACTAGATACAATGCAAGCAATGTGACCAGCGCACAGACACACAGTAATCAGATAATACTTGCATCATCTACAACGACCTCAAATGAACTACACTATGTGTTATAAACTGGATAAAATAGCATCAATCTGAAAGGAACGTTACTCTATAAAGAATCCCAATTTTCGTGACATGGATTAATTGAATGTTTGTAAAAATTCCTTTTGAGTTTTATAGTAAATGTATATTATATTTGCTTCACTAAGGATTTACGAAAATGTTTAACTCATGCGGAGTGTTGCATTTGGTTAATCTTATACACGAATATAACCAGTAACCCGCATCACTAGTGTGAAAAGGTGAGGACCATTTATTATGTAATGCAGGAAAACGTCACAATCAAGAATATTCTGATGAATATGGGGACCCCATGATGAAGACGCGCAAATCAATGCATAGGACTGCATTCTGAATAACGTAACTTCATCCAGAAACAAAAATATGGCCACTAGGAGCCAAAGAAGGTGCTTCACCATGGTCATTCGAAGTGTTAAAAGTCGCAAGATTCATCTCTCAATCACATAGAAGGCACTTCCATATATATATATATATATATATATATATATATATATATATATATATGATGGCGTCTTTTGTAGTGGTTAAGGTGTTCGGCTCATGATCTTACAGTCATAAGTTCGATTCCAAGCGGTGCGTTGTGTCTTTGAGCAAGACTCTTTATTTCTCGTTGCTTCAGTCAAGTTAGCTGACAACTATAAGTTTTACATGTAGTTCAAAGGGCCGGCCTTGTCACACTGACTCTCCCTGAAATCTACATTAACGGTACACGTGTATGTAAAGTGCTCAGCCACTTACACATAAATTTCACGAACAGGTGGTTTCGTTGATCATATCAACGAGGAGACTCTTCGCCCTGACCAAAAGGTTGCTACTTAATAGATACATACATATATACATATACATATATATATATATATATATATATATATATATATATACTAGCAGCTTAACCCAGTTTCACCCGGCCTGTTTGGATGATGTGACTGTGATCGTTTTCGGTTAGGCATAATCTATAACAGCGTTTCTCAACCTTATCATTTCGGGTCCTCTGTTTCGATTGGAGCCTCTAGCTGTATGAAGATTTCATACCCCCCACCTGTCAGAAAATGGTTTCAGGAGTTGTGAAGAAAGAATTTGTACGTAGTCTATTGGACGTCTGTATAATCATTAAAACATTTATTTAATTATGAACATAGAAAGAAATTATACATTAATCCCAATTTTTGTAAGCAGTTGTATCCGTAAAAAGATATATGTAATGGACGTGCGTTTGTGTGTGTATGTGAGAGAGAAAGAGGGTGAGAAAGAGAGATAGAGTGAATGAATGAAGTTGTGTATCATTGACTTACGTTGGCTGGCACGGCAAGTACGAAGCTTTCACAGCGGCAGATGACTTGGGTGATTTGGAAGATGTAAAGAAATGCCGTCTTTTCAGTGGAGCGCTTTTTTGTAGGCAATGTTTCTCGTTTTTCCTTCTCATGCACAAATCTATAGACTTTGTGGCCTACCAACACGGGAGAACTCTTGCTCTGTGAGATTTAAACCAAACATTTGCAATGATTGACCCTGTGCCTTATTTATTGCCATTGCAAGGGAGAGTTTGATAGGAAATTGAAGCTGTTTGAACTTATAGATCGTATCGGAGAGGGGAGGGAAATTGGAGTTATGAGAACATCTTGACCAGCGGACGCTCCGAACACGGGAGTATAAATTTTGATTATCTCCTCAAGAACTTTCCAAGAAGTACCACCCTCGGAACTTTCAGGAAGTACTTCATCCTCGGAACACTCCAGGAAAACCTCCGAACATCCCAGTAAGTACCACCCTCAGAACTTTCCAGGAAATCTCATCCTCGGAACTGTCCAGGAGTCCTCGGAACTTTCCACGAAATCCTTGGAACTTCCCGGGGAGTCCTCGGGATTTTCAAGGAAGTACATATCCCTCCTCGGAACTTACCATTAAATCCCCGGAACTTCCCATGAAATCCTCCGGAACTTTCCATGAAAGCCTTGGAACTTTCCATGAAATCCTCGGAACTTTCCCGAAAACCTCGGTACTTTCCAGGGAGGCCTCGGAATGTTCCAGGAATTCCCTCAGAAACCCCATCCGTGGAACATTCTAGGAAGTAGTTCATCCTCGGAAATTTCGAGGCAAGCCACGGAACTTTCCAGGAATTCTCATCCTAGGAACTTTCCAGTAAGACCTCGAAACATTCCAGGAAGCAGTTATTTCTCGGAACTTTCCTGTAATTCCTAACCTCGGAACGTTGCAGGAAGTAGTTTTCCTCGGGACTTTCCAGCAATCCGTCGTCACTTTCCAGGACGTATCTTCGGAACTTCCCAGGAAGTCCCCTACTCGGAACTTTCCAGTAAGTTCTCGGAACTCCCTTTCCTTGGAACTTTCCAGGAAGTATTTCCTCCCCATCCTCAGAACTTTCAATGAACTACCTCCCCTCGGGACTTTCCAGGAAGAAGCTCATCCTTAGTACTTTCCAGCATGAAGCTCGTACTCGGAACTTTCGAGGAAGTCCCATCCTCGCAACTTTCCAGTAGAACCATGAATATCTACTAGTAAATAATGATTCGTCTTGTTACCCTTCCATAACTTTATATGTATATATTTGTTTTTAGATTTGGTTTGCAAGATTCTTTATTTGAGTTCCTGTGTTGAAGCATATTCTGTTGTGTCTGGCGATAGTCATTCTCTTTTAGTGCCTTATAATTTTACCGGTGAGTGTGTTAAATTATAAGGCACTAAAAGAGAAAGACTCTCTCCAAACATAACAGTATGTATATATATATGTGTGTGTGTGTGTGTGTGTGTGTGTGTGTAACTATAGGCGCAGAAGTGGCTCTGTATTAAGAAGCTTCCTTCTCAACCACACGGTTCCAGTTTCAGTCCCACTCCATGGTGCCTTGGAAAAGTGTCTTTAAAACTTCGGGCCGATCAAAGTGTCGTGTGGATTTGGAAACTAAAAGAAACCCGTCGTGTATATATATGTATATATATATATACTGATGTATATATATATATATATATATATATATATATATATATATATATATATATATATATATATATATATATATATGTATATATGTATGTATGTATGTATGTATGTATGTATGTACTTGTGTGCATGTACCTGTGTACCAGTGTTTCTCCCCCACCATCGCTTGACAACCAATGTTAGCGTGTTTACGTCCGCATAACCCAGCAGGTCGGCGAAAGAGACTAATAGAATAAGTATTAGGCTTACAAAGAATAAGCCCTTGAGTCGATTAGTTCGACTAAAGGCAGTGCTCCAGCATGGCCACAATCAAATGACTGAAACAAGTAATGGATTAAAAGTATAAGAGAATATATATATGAGCAATAATTTATATCGACAAAGAATATGGTGACTGACACTTACTCAACATTTTGTTTCCTATTATTTTACAATGACACACACCATATTTATATGATTACTACGACCATCACGTGATTCCACTGCACAGAGTGTGGGCAGCTGCATATGCAATCGGGCATTACCCGTTTCCATATTCTCTATCGTTATGATTTGTGTTAATATACACTTCAGATATTACCATCCAGTGAAGCTAACACGGACATACCCATCGGAGGAATTTACAGTATGAGTGACAACTCCTAGTAGTCATAGACTTTGAATACTAATCGTTGCTGTTAGCCATGACCTGGAACATAACTCAGAGCTATTGCAGTAACCACTCAAACTATATATATCCCTCTAAACTGACATTATGTGTGTGTGTTTGTGTGTATATATATATATGTGTGTGTTTTTATACATATTTATGTCCTGTACCCAGATATGCACCTATACATACAGGTGGATGTCGGTATGCACATACCTGTACGTATATATGCATATACTCATTTACTATTTGTTTTTACATGACTGAATGCAGCGTCACCAATTTGTAAGTAGTTTTCGTAACTTCATATTTTCCGACGCTACTCTATCTCTTTCTCTCTCTCTTCCTCTATCATTTCCCCCCTCTCGTTCTTCCTCTTTACTACTACGTATCTCACTTTACCCCTCTCGTTCTTTCTCTGTTACTACTACGTATCTCTTTTTTCCCCCTCGTACTTCCTCTCTTTCTCTTTTCCTCTCGTTGCTCACCTATTCTTCTACTTCCTCCGTGTTTCTCCCTCTACCACTCTCTCTCTCTTCCCCTTACACCGGCATGGTCACATGCTTCCGGTCAATAATCTCTTTCTTCCTTGGCTATCGCCGAGCAAGCACGCGAACTACCTCGTCCCTACTTTCAAGTTCGTGCCTCACAGCGTTCATACACACATAATTTTTCTCGTCTGGCCGCAAAGCCTTTTCTGTTTGTTTTCCTGTCTTGTTTTTTGTCCGCCACTACATTCCTCCATGGCAAGATTTAATTTGTGTATACAAATTTAATTTGCGGTCCATGGGAAGAGCCGTTTTAACGATGCGTCCTGCCCAGCTCTTTGAAACGCCGGTGTTAAAACGGGGGTAGCTGATGAAGAAGAATGTTCTCTATGTGGCTTGTGTGTTTTCTCGTCTACGTTTTGTTTGCAATGTCCTGTACCCAGATATGCACCTATACATACAGGTGGATGTCGGTATGCACATACCTGTACGTATATATGCATATACTCATTTACTATTTGTTTATATATATATATATATATATATATATATATATATATATATATATATATATATATATATGTATATATGTTTCTCTATCTATCTATCTATCTATAGATGTGTGTGTGTGTGTGCGTGTGTATGTGTGTGTGTGAGTATGTGCGTGTGTGTGTGTAGTATAATCAAGAACATGAGTGTAGTGAAGTTGCCATCATTAGTGGAAAATCCAACGTTTCAGAGATAGTCATTCTTCTTAGAAAAGTTGGCAGTAGAGAAATTAAAATGAGAGGCGGAACAGCTGTACATACTCAAAGTAAAAAAAATATATAACTGGCTGCAATATTAGTTTTTTCGAATTTAAAGGATGTAAATCTTTACTGTGCCTTATTAGTTTCTCACATCCTGAACTTTCGCTGAAATAAGACTCTATGCGAAGCGTTTGACTTCCCACTCACCACGGCAAGTTCAGTGCCGTTTACTAAATAATACAGTTCTTGCTGACGTAGTTAAGTATTAGTCATTTTGGAGTGGGTCTGATTTTATGTGTGTGTGCGTGTGTCTGTGTGTGTGTGCGTGTGTCTGTGTGCGTGCGTGTGTCTGTATGTGCGCGTGTGTCTGTGTGTGTGCGTATGTCTGTGTGTGTGCGTGTGTCTGTATGTGTGTGTATTAACATGCATGGTCACGCATATACGCACATACACACACAAACACATATACAAGCATGCAAACACATACATATACACACAAACATATACACATACATATGTATATATATATGCGTGTGTGTATGTGTGTGTGTGTGTGTGCTCTGAACGAAGGAAGAAGCAATAAGAGGGCCATATGACGATATACAGAAGATTAAAAAGGTAAAAAATATTAATGATAAAAAATATGAAATAGAAACTGAAATGATATGAATACATTACAAGAAATGAGAGATTTGTGTTTAAGGGGGATTAAAATACACGTAAATCATGAATATGCATGTGTATGTACGTGTGTAAGTGTACGTGCGTGTCTGTTGTTGTTGCGTATGCATGTTCTACTGTTGTTGCGAATGTGTGCCTATAAATGTTTGTTGTGTGTTGATGTGTGAAGGAGATTTGTGGAGGAGTCTGCTGACGTCAGAATCGTCATTTTGTAAGAGGATTGCCTAATGAACGCCTGTTTACGCAGAAACAGCACATGTGTTAATGAATAATTGAAAAGGCAAGTTCATTTAGAAGGAAAACTACTGCTGTTGTTGCTGTTGCTGCTGCCGCTGCTACTACCACTACTTCTGCTCGATTTCTTATCACCTTTCCCTTCTCTTTTTCAAATTCTACTTCTTCCTCTTTGTTTTTATACTACTACTACTACTACTACTACTACTACTACTACTACTACTACTACTAATAATAATAATAATAATAATAATAATAATAATAATAATACGATAATTTTTTTATCTTCCACTACTATTCGCTTTTTTACCTTCGTTTTTTCTTGTATTTTTTGTCTTCATTACCGTCGACATGCCTATCAACATTTCATTACCAATATCATTGTCATGACGTTCATCATCATCATTATTATCTTCATCCACAGTTATACCACCACTATCATCTTCATCATCATCATCATCATCATTATCCTCATTACTACTCTCATCATCAATTATATCACTACAACAATCAGCCTTCAATTCATCTTCATCATCATAACGATCACCATCTACATCATCATCATCATCATCATCATCATCATCATCATCATCATCACTATCATCATCACTATCGTCAGCAGCATTATCATCGCTAACCATTATCATTATCATAATTATCATGACTATCGTTATTACTGTTGAGACACGTAAGTTAAGTGAAGTATGAAAAATTGTTCATTACTGAAAACAACATGAACCTACCAGAACATTTATAACATAGGCTAGCAACACCAGTGCCAGCAGTACCGCCGGCAGGATCACCACTAGCATGTACAATCGTTTCCGGTATGTTACATAAGTGAAAAGAAAAGAAAAGAAAAGAAAAAAAAGAAGCGTTATTTATAGTTATTTACAGCAATGAAAGTCCATTAAAGCATATGTCAATAACATAAATTTGCTATGCGAATAGTAAAAATAACTACAGGATCGCTGCTATCTGAAACATTTCACTCGGAAGAAAGAATATTTGTGATTCTTGGCGCATCTACCGGATCTTTTATTTATAAGTACGTATGGTTTGGTGGGTGGGTGGATTGATGGATTAATGGATTAACGAATGGGCGGATGGATATAAACAGCTAAAAGCACAGTTAACAATATTGAAACAAAACTTCTCCATTTACATTAATAAACAATTATATGGGTGAATAATTACCACACGATTCGACAGAAAACCTAGCGATCGGGTATTATCCGCGATGGACTAATTAGCTAAAATAGAATGCGCAGAGATCGAGACCATTCCAAATTTTGAACATTGGATGTTATATTCGACCGTACTGCGATTACCATCCGCCAACAGATGGGATTAAAGCAGATCTATCGTAACGTGAAAAACAATCACAACGAATATCGACAGACTCTCTAACTAGACACTGTCACTAAGTACAAACTGAATAATATATTTACTAACCACCAACTGCAACTTTATGATAGATTAGGAGAACTGGCGAGAAGATATGTTAATGGGCAAGTGAATTACTTTTAAACATGAAATGGGAGCGGTAAGGGAAAAATTTCCTCATCGGAAAAAATTACTAGAACGCAAATCTATCAAGCGCAAACTTAGAGTAAAAACGCAGTGTGAAAAGCCATAGCATCAAGATAATGAAAGTTCCTTTCTCTGACAATATAGTGTCATTTTGATGGGGGACCTGGATACAAAGAAGCAATGATACAATGTGTTTAAATGAGCTAGGCGCAGGAGTGGCTGTGTGGTAAGTAACTTGCTTACCAACCACATGGTTCCGGGTTCATTCCCACTGCGTGGGACCTTGGACAAGTGTCTTCTACTATAGCCGCGGGCCGACCAAAGCCTTGTGAGTGGATTTGGTAGGCGGAAACGGAAAGAAGCCCGTTGTATATATATATATATGTGTGTGTGTGTGTGTGTGTGTGTGTGTGTGTGTGTGTGTGTTTGTGTGTGTGTGTGTGTGTGTGTGTGTGTGTGTGTGTGTGTTTGTGTGTCTGTGTTTTTCCCCCCAGCATCGCTTGACAACCGATGCTGGTGTGTTTACGTCCCCGTAACTTAGAGGTTCAGCAAAAGATACCGAAAGAATAAGTCCTGGGGTCGATTTGCTCGTCTAAATGACTGAAACAAGTAAAGAGAGTAGGGAGAAAGTAATATGCAAATGTTTATCCCAAAACTTATGCCATCAACAGCGAAACGTCCCTGACTGTTGTTACATAACAACCGAAAAGAAAATTACCTGAGAGAGATCTGAGAGTTTGTTATTGCTACACATTGCTTGCGTTCTAAAAGGCTTCGTTGATTTTTTCAAAAGAACAATGGACGCTGGCATTGTGCAACTGTCAGCCAACCTGGCTGACAATTATACGTATAACCCTAGTTGCAAAAAAAAACAGGGTATGCATGTGGCCTCAAATTAGTGGCATTTAGCATGGTCGAATGTGATGTATAAATTATAAGCAGGTTTCTTGAATACATTCTTCTAAGATCGCTGTGAACACACACATAATATGGTAACTGAGCACACGGCCTCAGAAAGAAAGAAGTCTGGGGCTGTACTGTACAACTATTCATCATGAAGCTATCCTTAAGGAAATGAAACAGCACCGCCAAAATCTGCTGATTTTGTGGCTAGACAATTAGATGTTTCTCAAAAAAAAAAAAAAGAAAGAAAAAGAAAAAAGAAAAGTAAAAAAAAAAATGAGAATAAATTAATTTGCAGTCCGGAAATACCATCTTTTAGTGGTAGAGAGAAAATCTTGTTATACATTCCAGGGAGTCTTTATTCGAAGTTCCTGGCCTGAACACATGCACATAATCATATATACACGTATAAAGAGTAATGTGAGGCCGCACCCACTCAACGACAGCACGTTTAAACACACCTGTACACATATACGCACATAACAACAAATATACGTATATACCAATAACAATTAATGCAGTTGGTTACGTTGATAAATGTCTAAGCATCAAACTAGAAAAGGTAAAATTTTCAGTCGAAAGGACCGGCTAACACTTATTTTACAAATATAATTTATAAACAAAACATTAAAAAATACGAAAGGTTTTCATAAAATTCGATTTGAAACCAATTCATATCTTCAAGGAAGAATGCTAATAAGGGTTAGGGTTAGGGTTAAGTTAGAATACATAAAGTGAAGGTGCACATACATGCATATATAAAAGAGGGAGAGAAAGGGAGAGAATTTTCCTCAGAAATGTACTGATAATTTATATATCGTCACCGAAATTATAAATATCAAAGATGACCGTTGCGTGTTTTGAACCCACAGAGTGCCAAATTGTATCTATCTGACTGAAATTCACCGTATCTTTTTCTCTTCTTGTGCGGAAAATACTTGCTGTTGACTGAAGTGTAGAGGGGTAGATCGACTATGCTTTTTAGAACGCCAAGATGGAACCCTTTTAACTTCGTCAATAACTGAGAGTCCAAAGTGTGTGTATGCGTGTGTGTGCGTTTGCGTGTATGTGCGTGTGTGTGTGTATGCGTGCATTTGCGCGCACGCTCGTGTGTGTGTGTCCTGCAAGCATAATCCAGTGTTTCTGTTTTTGTTTCTGATTTCGCATTAGTTGTTGTTGCTTCTGCTGTTGTAATTCCTCTGGGGTTTTTTTTCTTTTTATTATATCACTTTTGAAGTTAACTATGAATTTCTCTTCGGTGTTCATGTTTGTGTCTACTACTACTACTACTACTACTACTACTACTACTACTACTACTACTAGTAGTAGTAGTAGTAGTAATAATAATAATAATAATAATAATAATAATAATAATAATAATAATAATAATCCTGCTGTTGCTTCTAATACTTGTAATACTATTACAAGTGATGGTGGTTGTGTTGGTGTTTACATTAAGAACAAATGCCAAGTTTTATATTTTTACTTTTATTTTCTGCTTTATTTATTTTTGATTATTTTATTAATTCGTTTAATTTTTTATGTTCTTAGAAGCACCTGCCATTGAATAGTTTCCATTCCATATCTCTGCGAGCTATCAAGACACTTTGTTATGTGGTGAATGATTCAATCCCCTGCGGCATCTTCAGATGTCCCAAGATTTTGCCAGCACTTAGTTGCTTCTTTATCATATCCCTATCGACTGTCAGCCTTCAGGCACTCCTTCCGTTTTGTGAAAATTCCAATGCCTGTATTTTATTGTGTGCGTTATTTGTTTTATGTATATCGTTATGCAATTATTTATTTATTAAATTTTTGATATACAGATGGTTTCATCTGCATTTCAGGAATGTATCCGAAGTATTGTTCTCCCATGATGATTCCTATCAAAATTCTGGTTAGACAATATGATCTTCTATGTGCGGAGTACGTTGGGGTTTTTTTTGAAATTATATAACCTGTGAAAAGGTCACAAAATCTTCGGTAGATAAGTCTGTGAGATGTTATATTTTAAGTCAAGCAGCAATGTTGACCAAGATTGTTGAAATAAGTACTAGACAAGTACCAAACGTCATTATATCGATTTATTCTTCAAAATGTATATTGTCGTTTTCCATCGTTCTTGAAATATAGAGAATAAGAATGATTGATCTGAAGTTATCAGGGTTAGAAGAGTTGCTCGTTTTAAGGGTGAGACACACTCTCATCAGGTTTTGATATTCGTAAACAAAGGAGTAAAGAGCTTGGTAAGAATGCAAGCCAGCTCAGACATGCATTTTAGGGTTAACAGGGAATACAGTTAATACTTCGACAACTTGGATGATTGAAGAAGTTGATGCTGATCTCAGCTCGTCCCTGATTGAGCCAACCTAAGTGCTGGAAATATTTTACATTTCACTAAGTTACGCACGGAGTGATAAGGTCTGTGGGCTCCAGAAGGGAATTCTGATTAAGTTTAATTACAAGTGCACAATGTAGAGTTGATAGACAAAGAGGCACAACTGTATTTCTCTTGTTTATTTTGGGGTTTGGTCAGCTTGAGGTGTATTTATAGGACCACGGTGGTGACAAATTGACGAGTGGGAGAATTTTGTGAAGTTATTAGAAATTATTGAGAGGAGAGACTAACCGAAGATCGTACAGGAAATGGACGTATAGTTTATCTTTCAAGCATTCAGTTAGTGACGAAATATCTCTTAGTTTTTATAAATGGGTGAATGAATTCTTCGAGATAGTGTTCTCAGAATTCGTCTGTTGAACAGCTGCAATGAAGTAAGTGTAAACTGACGGAGAATGGTGGAGACGTGAGCTTGAGTTTCGTGAGGGTTTTATGTATATGACGGGACGCGACAAGGCTGTTGATATTAGTCAAACAATTAGCCATTAAGAACAGATCAGAAGTGAAAAGCTTTGATAACAAAGGCTGGTCAACGCACGATTGTTTTTAAGTGTATCCTTAAAGATAATATCATATATAACATAAAGAGGAACTAAATTTCGGCCAAGCCGTATAGAAAGTGGAAGGTTTTAACTTTATTAACGTCCGCATTGTCCTTGAGAAAGACATATATGTAGCAGCTTTTCTCCAACACACAAATAATTAGCTCGAACTTTAATAAATAAAAATGTCTTATCTTCGTAACGAACGAAGAGAAAGAAATTTACTCACTGAGCGAGACTGATTTTCGGCTTAGATTTCCTGGGGAGAATTATTTCACTTCATTTAGGAAAAGTCATAAAAGTTACAAACTCATTTCTACTTCTGCTAAAAGATTCCGTTTAAACGCTTATGTCAAAAACAATTACTCTCACCCGCAAACAATTGTAGACCACAAAAGTACAGGTGAACTTCAAATGATTCTATTCATTAAATTTCTGAATTAGATTTACCCTTTCCTTATCTTCTCCGTGGGTTTGTGAAGAGAGGTAGAGATGAGAAATTTTTGCAGTGGTTTTATCACTAAACAACAACACAACAAAGCACACAAGATTAAGTTAAGATACGTGACTGTTTAAGTATTTCGACTCCTCACAGATCTGATAAGATATTTAAAATGTTCCAACTTTATTTTAACGCCTGAAGGTGTTGACGTCAAAGGAGTTAATGTCAAGGAAAAATGAAGATATTTGGAAAGATATATTTTTATGCATGTGTGAGGAGTACTCTAAGCCCCTCGATAGGTTGCTGATGAATATTTCAACAGTTTTCAAGAGAGTATCTCATTGCACACAAACATGCAAGGTTCATCCTTCTTTCTTGTTTGCTTTTTTACCACAGTCATGCTGAGTTATCACCTTGAAGGGATTTCGTCGATCTTACTGATGTTAGTAGTATTTTAGTCATTTGATTAGTGTATCGTTCTCCACTCATCAAGTCACCAAGAAATATTTTGACATAAAGGGAAGCATTTCAACATCAAATAACGACTGCACATTCTAAACGCCAACGCGATCAGACACACATGCGCAGCGCTCGCGCATACATGCACACGCTCTCATACGCATATTTACATGCCTTTGTGTGTGTGTGTACGCGTGCGTGTGCGTGCGTGCGTGTGTGCGTGCGTGCGTGCGTGCGTGCGTGTGTGTGTGTGTGTATGTGTGTGTGTGTGTGTGTGTGTGTGTGTGTGTGGACAAATTCTATCAGAAAATAAAAAGGAACAAAAAATTGTTTCGTTAGCTGTGTCAGATGGAAACTTCATCAAAGCTTCAAATATTGGCGATTAAGATAAAGAAGAGCAAAATAAAGAAAGGAGTGAAGGATTTATTTGTGTAACCCGCGTAGCTTTTTGATAAGTAGATGATATGAACCACTGATTGCCAAATCAATTTCTTGAGAATTGGTTTCAAATGTGACTTATTGGTCTCATATCAAAACCTACGGCACGGCATATCAACTCAACTGACCGTTCCTTTTACGAATCTTGTAGCGGAATTATCCAACACGACGGCTATCCTCAGATGACCCTAGCGTTTAGAAAATTTCACTCATGCTGGAATTAACAGTCAGTATTTTCTACTAACTACTTCCATCTCCTTTCAATCGTCACCTAGACATACAGACATACGTATATTTATTACATTCAAATCTTCCAGTCGTTCATTAATATATAATGTTGTATTCACAGTCGCCCAATAACATCTGTCTGTTTCTGCCTAATTCTTCCTTCATTTTGTACAGGGGTAATTAGCTGTCAGATCGTTCATTATAAGAATTCTATCAACTGTCCAGTAAGAATTCTATCAACTGTCCAGTAAGAATTCTATCAACTGTCCAGTAAGCTCTCCAAAAATGTCTTGGCAACTTAATTTGCAGTAAAGTTGGTATTACAGAAAATAGTAGCCAGAGTACGGACGAAGAAATACAAGTCCAGTGAGCGCTTGTTCTTTGGTATCAAAGGGCATCTCCCACCGAATGAAAGGCAAACTGTATTGTGTTTGAGCAAAATAGGTGCAATATTGTATGGTACCGAAACATGTTAGCGAAGATAGAACTCTGTGAATATGAAAAGACCAAAATGAAATAGGACTAGCATGCTCCGTTGAATGCATGACATTAGTATGCAAGAACGATGGAACATAAAAGATTTGAGAAAACGAACGGATATACAAGAAGTAAGATATCGTGTATAAGAAAGGAAACTGGAAGTGTTACGTATGCAACATGACAGTTCCGTTGAATAAAGAAGTACTAAGCGTACGAAGCTTGTCTATTGAAGTAAAACACAGCAGTTTATATGGTGGAGATCTAGATATATCGTAGATTTTTTAAAATATAATATAGTTCTTCACAAAATCCTTATTTAAAATTGAGTGTCTTGAACGTTATTTTGCTAGAAACAATTATGGTTTATACACGGTACTAGTTTTCGCTATTTGTTTTTTTCTAAACTATTACGCTTAAAACAGGCTCCATTGTAATTTTCTTTGTGATGTGAATCAATAAATTTTAGTTTGATTCCTAGTGCACCACGAAGTCAAACAGATTGGGAACCTCTGCATAATGTTGATGTCGTACTACTAAACCTATGCTACAGTAAAACGTTGATACGTTACTTTCGTATCTCGCGGTATCACTAGTCATTTCAGCCATTTACTATCTGAATTAGCTGTTTCACTGTATAACCCTCAGTCGCCTTAATCGGGCAGACCTCTTAACAAAAGAGTTCGGTTATTTTCATCAAGTATTCAATTTCTCCTTCCTTTTCAATATGATTGAAAAGAAATTGATTGTAACTTGCTTACTATTTCTGTCTGGTCCATAACTAAAAGAAATAATTCTCATCGATTCAATTCATCTAGGCGCATAACGTAACATGTTATATTCTATAACATTTTAGAGTGCATTACGATAAAATTCGCAGTGTATATATATTTTTTTAAATAACCCGGTGGCTGTTTATGACAGTTATTTCATAATACAAAAACGCAGTGAAGAACGAAGAAAAATAGAAACTTATGACACATAATTACTGGTGCAAGTCGGTTTTGAGTGACTGTCTTTAACGGCAAAGAGCGTAACTTAGTAGGTCGATCCAGATGGATAAAATATGTATCAGAATGCAAGATCAATTTTTTTTCTTTTTCACAAATTGCGTTTTCTTATCTTTTAGTCAGGAGTGAAGAAAATGTCCATTAGCCGTTAGAGACTGGAAAGAAAAAATTATCCTCACCTAGTTCGAACGTTTGCCACAGAACGGAACCCGCGCGGAACCCCTAGTGAGAGTTTGGTTATAAATAGGACGATGGATTTAGCCTCCTACCCAAGTAGGTTCTTTAAAGATTTGGACTCATAATGAAAAGGTTTGAAACAACAATAATATTGTGTCCTATCAATCCACCAACTTCGATTAGTACTTTTCATTGATTTTGATAAGATACAAAGAAAAGTTGACCTCGGCGGAATTTGAACTAAGAACGCAAAATGTCGGCTCAAATATTGCGAGGCATTCTGTTCGCCGCTCTTACGAGTTTGGCAATTCAGATGATGATGATGATGATGATGATGATGATGATAGTAATAATAATAACAATAAACAATAATAATAATAATAATAATAATAATAATAATAATAATAATAATGATAATAATAATAATAATAATAAAAATAATAATAATAATAGAAACAATTCCTATCATAGTAGGTGCCTTAGGTATAATAAAAAAATATTCAGACAAATACATAACAAAAACACCAGGACTTACAAATATATATAACACAGAAAATTTCACTACTGGGTACTGCACACATTCTACGCAAAACACTTTCAATACAGTAAACATAAGAGCACCACAGCAAACCACAGCACATACCCAAGGCGCACAGAGCTGCGCTCGGTAGTGAAGTGAAAGCACGTTATAAAAATAAAACTACTGAACAATAATAATAATAATAATATGGAATACTTGTGAATAGTGGAATTAGTTGAGGAATGTTGTTTCTAATAGAGTGGAGTAAAAAACACGAGCGTTGAATTATTTGTCGGCCATTCGCAATAAAGGAAGAGAAAAGAAGTTTGAGTAGCAGCCGGCAGGTGTTTGCAGTTGTTCGTCAGTAATTTACTTATTGCACAAAATGCCAACATTGCAATGTTTTGCATCTTTGCGAGACGACTCACAGATTGGTAGATAGACATGGAGAGAGCATTTGCAAATTGAAACCAACAAGTAACCTCTGTTCAGTTCGTTATGAATCCTTATTTCAAGACAATCATTGCTGTCGAGAGATAATTCGTTTGATTTTACAATATATTCCATTAGTCAGCATTTCTTTTAAAATAACAGATCTTAAAGCAAATTACACTATTGCTTTTCTAGCTGTTCCACATTTATTTTGTTTGGATTCAGGTCAAATTTTAAGACATTCTAGAAATTCTAAGCAAGCAATAGCTTTAGCATTAATGTTGTTGAACACATTGACGATTGTTTCGAGCATTGGGTATTAAAATCAAAGAGATCTATTTTCATGTTTCCTTGTTTGTTAGATGTTGTGACTTCCGGCAGCCGTCTTCTACACTATTCCAAAGTTCATGGCATATACTGCTTAACAGATAAATAAATAGATAGATAAATGAATAAATAAACAAACAAACAAAGCTCTCTTAGGCATTCTCGACAAGCAACAAAAAATAGAGAGCATCCATCCCAGTGGAATTCTATTTTAGGAATAATTGTGCTCTTTGAAGGAAGTCAGCTTTTGTCATCTTCCAGTATAGATGTGATTTGTATAGTTTACATTGAATTCCGTTGCTTCAGGACCTCCAAAACTAAAGTGAAAGAAAATTCGATAATCATCCTACATAGAATAATCCGTCAAGGAATAGGGTCAGTGTGCAGAATAATTAAGTCCAGAAGGAGAATAAATATACAGTCGAATTCAATAGATAAGAGGTGCATGAAAGTAGCATACCTTGATAAGAAGCATGGTAACATTATTACTGTAAGCAATAGATGAACTATACTTATCTACACAATTGGAATGCTATAAAACAATAACACAATTCGATTTATACTGCATATTGATAATTCAACCACGAACATCTATACAAGGCTCAGTGGAATAGTGTTTCCATATCTGTGATGATACAATTGCTACTACAGCCTAGACTGTATCTAGACGAAAGTTTACCCCTACCGTCACAGATGTCTTGTCTCTTCTGCCTTTTCTATCCTTACTACACTGTCCTGTACTCTTCAGAGATATATATTATTACCATCACAAGTACAACTATAATCGCAACCTACGTCTACCTGACGCACCTCTCCACTCCTCATCTCATCACCAGTTACATGTCTCAGAAGTCAGAAACCTGGCAGAATCTTTGGCACGCTGGATAAAATGCTGAGCGGCATCTCTTCCAGCTTTACGTTCTGGGTTCAAATGCCATCGCGGTCGATTTTGCGTTTCATCCTTTCCGGTTTCGATAAAGTAAGTACCAATTATGCACTAGGTTCGATGTCATCGACATAGCCCTTCATTAAAATAATTGGCCTGCTGCCGAAATTTAAAATAATAGTGTATCTCTCTTCACAGAACCTTCTCTAAACCATTATGCTTTTCTCCATCCATCCCATGCACATACTGCGTAAACCCTCTGGAATGTCCATCCTAACCCATTTTCCCCCCACTGCAAGAGTAGATTAAGCATTTACTGTGTTGGTTTTAGCGCTCTGAAAAGATCTATTGCGAAATATTTGGGGCATAACTTGTTTCTCCCCAAATAAAAACCATTACAAAATAACAAACGATGATGTTTGAGCTTAATTAAGTGAAACTTACAGAAATGTTTGCTTCCTTCTGATAATAAGAAGAGATGATCCGCCACTCAAAAAAGGTTTACCTTCAGTTATTTACAATGATATTGTTACCATACTATGGTGCAAAAAAACTTTGAAACCAGTGTTTCACTCCCCGTTATGTAGCATTCTATTCACTCAACTCTGTATCTACCAACATGAAGTTCATTCTAAGACGGGGCCATCCCATGTTCACTTGACAGTCGAGAAGTAACAGCCAAATCCCTCAAGTTACGCACTATCGTATCGAAAAGAGGGAAGGCATCGTATAGTGTATTCCTTTTCGAGCACATCTCGTCTTTTTTGTTAAGCACATTATCAACGCTCCCTTGCTTACGATACAAACATTCCTCCCCATTTTTAATGCATAAACACATAATATAAATTTCTAGTACCTTCCATAATGGGCTCTAGTTTGGTGCACGTAACTAGTTATCCTAGCATCACACTAATATAACCGAATATTTGACGCGCTTATCAGTAGTTATTCTTTAGCATGTAGATTTGGTCAGTCAACTACGTGTTCTTTGTGTTCCATTAGGTTTATTTACTTATTCACATTTGAACACATCTTATGCTGATGTTGTTTTTGCTATTGTTATTAATCTTTGTTTTTCTGATTGTGGTTAGTAAGTGGTTTACAGAAATATTAGAGGGGTGGATATGCGGTAAGAAGTTTATTTCCCAACCATATGGTTCTGAGTTCAGTCTTACTGCGTGACACCTTCAGCAAGTGTCTTCTATTACAACCTCGGGCTGACTAATGCCTTGTGAGTGTATTTGGAAACTGAAAGAAGCCCGTTGTATACCTGTGTGTGTGTGTGTGTGTGTGTTTGTGTGTGTGTGTGTGTGCGTGTGTGCGTGCGTGTGTGCGTGTGTGCGTGTGTGTGCGTGTGTGCATGAAGCGCGTGTGTCTGTCTTTGTTCTCCGACACTACTTCACAACCGACTTATTAGCGGTTAGGCAAGATGAGACCGATAGAATAAGTACCAGGATTTTAAAAAAATTCTTCAAGGTGGTGCTCCAGCATGGCCGCAGTCTAATGGCTGAAACGAATAAGAGATAAAAGATAAAAGATTAATTTTTAAATAGAGGACATTACCAAAATCTGTGCAGATACATACATCGCCCTTCAGTGGTTATATAAGAATATCCCCACCCACTTTAATAAGCACTTATATAAACCTTTGTTAATTATCAACTTCAAACTGATTCCTCAAAGCCGGAGCTTGTTGGTGCATAGAATTGGAACATTTTTCAAACAACCTCACATGTTTTACATGATGAGCCTGACATATGTAAAAGAAATAACATTCAATGTGTAGATACAGGCTCAAGATGTGTTTTATTTTGGTTCTTTGTTTTAGTTCTTGAGTATATTTTCTTTTATATATTTGGTCTGGCAAATGCTGCTTCTTGAGACTGATAATGTCTCTATGCTGCCGTGGTTCTCTGCCGCGTTGTAGATTTGTGTTAAATGTCATGCCATAACGATCTTGGCATGTTACTCTTTATACATATGAAGTACACAAATCCCACATCCGCTTTGAAAAGTGTCCAAACATAATAACAACAAAGTTAAATACAAAAACTATACACTCCCCTCCCCGGTAAAACAAGCTGTACTATATAGTACTTCCGGTTGTAAGCACATTATTTCACGTACTTGTAAACTTAGATGTTTTCGTTACGAAGGGTAGATAGTCACAACTGGAATGAATTTAATCAAAAACCATTCCAGTTATCTATCCAATCAAAGCCAACCCGGAACTTAAAGTAAATCGATGTTTTCTTTTAACATAGCTAATAAAAAATAAACGTCTCCCAATATCGGTTTCAAATTTTAACACATGACCAGCAATTGGAGAGTAGGTCGATTACCACGAACCAGTATTCAACTGGTACTTATTTTATCGACCATTGAAAAGAATAACAGGGAAAGTCAACTTCGGCGGAATTTGAACTCAGAACACGAAGACAAACATACGAAATGCCGCTAAGCATTTTTCCCCGGTGCAGTAACAACTCTGTTAGACCGCCGTCTTACATTTCTCAAATATCAAGAACTGACAAACTTTATTTTGATCTGGACTACCTCTAGATGTGAAATGTATAGAAAACATGAATGATTACTATATCAAAGCTGATTTAATCGTTTTGTCGCTAAATTTCTGGGAGAAATATAGTGCTTTTTATTCAATTTATTTTGAAATTAATAATGAATTTAGTTAAATACTATTGTTATTAAGTTGGGGTTTTGAACATAAATTAATGTGGAATAACGGGAAGCTTGTATCAAAGAAACAGAAGCGGTCTTAAACGGGTTGGTATCAAAAACGTGCTTTTTGCGGCAGTTAATGAAGTATAACACTAATTAAAGACCGAAGTAGTGAAAATGTGCTACAGATATTAATGGGTAAAAAGATTTTAAATAAATTCATAGATAATTATACGAGAAGATAGCTTTCATTTGAGGCTAGGAATAAACATACATATTTTTTCAAACATATATATTATGATATATTAGACGATTTTGCTTGTTATGTATTTAACTAGCATAAAAATGGGATGTAGACGAAAACAAAACCGAAATTTTAGCATAATAAAATTTGTTCCTATATTAACACTTTAAACAAGCTTGGCTCTAAGTAACTAAAAAAAAATCAAAAACAATCAATATTTATAAATTAGAGTAAGTTCGAGTGTTACATTTTAAGCAAACTTAATTGTGGAAAGGAATCGAGGATAAAAGGGAAATGTTTTATATAAGAAAACGATGTAATAAGGATCTATACATTTATATCTATACAAGAAGAAAACGAAGAAGTATAAAACAGAAATTTCCACAGGTAATGTTAGTTATAATAGTGATTTGATAGTTGTTTTATCTTTCAACAAGGATATATATCAAGAGAGATATAGATAGCGAGAGAGATAGAGCGGGAGTAGAAAATAAACTTACAATTACAGAATGGAGAAAATCTACGTGTAAGTTAACAAATTCCCGTTATAGGTCTCCTTACAAACAGAAGTATTACATAGTACATTCTTTATTATCTTATTTTACCTGGCAGGAGAGTGCATAGTTTTCGATTTAACTTTGTTATTGTTATGTTTGGACATTTATCAAACCGGATAAGGGATTTGTGTACTTTACATGTATAAAGAGTAAGATGTCAAGATTATTGTGGCGTGACATTTAACGCAGCTGTATAGGACGCTAGCGAGTCATAGTAGCATAGAGGCCTAATGAGAATCATGAAGATACATACACCATGCGCTTACATCTACACACTGAATGTTATTTTGTACACATGTCAAGTACGTCAGACAGAAAGTATGAGTTTGTTTTAAAATGTTCCAATTCGGCGCACTTAACAGGCTCTGACTTTAAGGAATCTGCTTGGAATTGATATTTAACATACATTGATAAAAGAAGTATGAAGGAACAGAAGCCCATAAAACATTAACTAATGTTGAGATAATGAAAGAACACATCAATAACGACAGTAACATAAGTGAACCTTAGAATGTCAGGAACATTACATGATGCGCACTGAAAGATGAAATTTCTATCGAAAGGAGAAACGAGAAACCATGTGTGTATTCGTGCATTTGTATATACGGGCGTGGCATAATTGTAGGAAAGTTCGCTTTATAAACACGATGTTTCACGTTCGATCCCAATACAGCATCTTTGGCAAATATTTATCACAACTTCGAGTGTAACGGGATAGATTGACTGATTGTTGCTTATTTTCTACATATTATGAGATGGAGCGAACTACTGCTATCTCTAGCGGACGAGTATCCACCACTGATGATCAGCACAAATAGCTCGAAATTGAATGGTCTCGTCATTTTGTCGCTGGAAGATGGTTCGCTCCCCTGCTTGCAATATAAATCGGATGCATATTGCACCGAATAAACAGCTCGAAGAGATATCCTCCGGGGATTAAAATGGCAGTAACATCGCTTCCTATGGAACAACGATGTTGATTGGGGATAAAACATCACTTCTCAGTATAGTTACTGCCTTCATCTCTTATAGAGATTTTCTAACTAGCTAATTTGCTATATATATGTACATGCATACATACGTATCTATATATATACATGTGTGTGTGTGTGTGTTTGTGTGTGTGTGTGTTTGTGTATATGTATATGTACATATATATATATATATATATATATATATATATATATATATGTATATATATATATATATTTATAAATATACACACACACACACATACGCACATATATATATATATATATATATATATATATATATATATATATATATATATATATGTGTGTGTGTGTGTGTGTGTGTGTGTGTGTGTGTATATAATTTAATAAATGGAGTTATACGCATGTATTAAATGATTTCTTTTATTTCCAACATGTTTCGAAGATTACAATTGGTTCATTCCAACGGAATGAGTGATGTTGATAAAGATGTAATCTTCTCTTCAGGGAAATACATAAGAACCAACTCAAACGTAAGACATTATTACCGATTATATATATATATATATAATGAAATGAATAATAACAGACGATGGACAATTGTCAGCTCATTACAACTGTTTCTGATGCATTTAATTAATAGGAGAATGAGGGGATTACTTCATTTACTTCATTGCAAAAAAACCGTAATCATCAGGTGAAACATAATTACAAAAGCAAAAGAGTATCCCAAGAATACCGCAGGGACGCGGCTGAAGTCTGTCGAGGCTTGCCATGAATGGGAGAATTACCAATAAAATTGGCCGTTGTGGGCATTAAGGGGTGGAGATAGGTTAAGAATTTAGTTTGTGAAAGGATGTAATATGATATTTATGGTCAGCGTAAGAATTTAATTTGCGAGCGTACGAAATAGCTGTAACGAGCTGACAATTATCAAACGTCTGTTATTATTCATTTGATTATAATACACCATAGGGATTAACGATACGTCAGATATCCTTTAGTATACCAACAACGTACCCATCAACGTAACGTGTGCTTTGGACCAGCCCCTAGGCGCTAAATGCTCATAGAGATGGTTTTCTCTGTGTACACAACCGGAATATCCTATTTCATATTTATCAACTATAGGTGGTGACCATAAGTTTATCCAACCCTACCTGGTGCATATCTTTTCAAGAACCCGATTCTAGTTGAGTTATTATTATTATTATTATTATTATTATTATTATTATTATTATTATTATTATTATTATACATTTGTTTTGTTCAAGAGGCAGTGTTAGTTTAAAATAGCAATATGTGTATTATATTTAATGCAAATACATTATGGAAACACGAATTCACTGCAGTATTCGTTCTAAGATGATATTTCTTATAAGCATACAATTCTAAAGAAAAATAAGAATTTATCAATAGCAGACAAAGATCATCAACAAGCGAGGGTTGTACAGCTAGAAACGCATTTCTTCATCTTTGGACTTCTTCAGTAGCAAGTACCCTGTGGAAACTGCGAGTTAAGACAAAAGCCGCCGTTACTGATACAGAAAAGCAGTGATTGAAAAACCATTGCTGCTGCAATTAGAAGGCCGGCTTATTTTTATTCATAACTATCATTTCTATACACACCTATGTATGCACACTGTTGATAGGCCAGTAACTGTGGCATTTGTCCTGAGATAACATCTCTTGTCGATATGTGGTATTAAAAGCAAAACCTGTATCAAAAGTAGAGGAAAATATACCCCCAACAAGAGCAAGAGGGTCTCAAGATGCATTTTAGCCTTTTTGAACCATTTTAATGTAACATACTTGCACTCAACTATATGCTGGGACAAAACCTTGTCGTCTTCAATACAGGAAACAAACAACAAATAAAACATATACTTATGTTGCAAATAGCCGCCTAGGTGAATCAAAATCAGTATTGGCAATTGAGGTAGCTAAATTTATGCATATACGCATGTGTGTGTGTGTGTGTGTGTGTGTGTGTGTGTGTGTGTGTGTGTGTGTGTGTGTGTGCGTGTGTGTGTGTGTGTTTTAGTGTGTGTGTAATGGATGGTTACATCTAAAAAATTTATTATAGACCTGCTCGATGCGTACTGACCTCAGGTTAAACTGAATTATAATGTATAACATCCCAGATCAATTTGCAATATGTACTTCTTTGAAAAAGAAAGCATTTGTAGACGAGAGTAACTATGCAATATAATAAACAACAAACTTCGAAAAATTAATGTGATAGAAATTCATTTAATAAAGATGACTTTTAAGCAGTTTCTCACTAGAAAATTCAACTTCTTCCTTGCATCCGTAATTTATTAGCACTTTATTTATAACTTAGAAAATAAGCAATGAATTGTGTTTCTGTAACATACATTTATGATGTCTGCGTGACTGTAATTTTTCCTTCCAGATGACAATGATTAACAGCATTCGTGTGATAGCGATTTATGGTGTCTGTATAACATTGATTTATAAAATCTTTGTTAAATATTCTATTGAGTTTTATTGTCATCTAAAAGTTTTATTGTTATATAGAGGTATAATGAAAGTTATGATCGTCAATGCAAACATTAGATTGTTGCTAAAGAAACATAAGGCATTTTAAATTGGAAACGGTTTTCTAGCTTTGGACGGTTTTCTAACTGGTCGTCAGAAATACAATTAATTAAAAATATTTCGGTTCTAATTTTGTCGGGGACCAAACATT
>NC_142933.1:39388961-39393961 GCF_046866305.1 Octopus bimaculoides | reverse complement strand
GCATTTCTGAACTGACATTATTTCTTCTATCATCACTCAGCCACTCGAGAATGAATACATCTTGAACATCGATTCGTTCACACTAATGTCGAGCTCATTACTTTATAAAGCAACAAATGTACATATAGCTTATATATTTTCTATTTGGTTCAAGCTTATGTTCTACTGAGATTTTTATTGATATATACATATATGTATACACACACACACACACACACACACACACACACACACACACAAACACACACACACACACACACACACACACACACACACATATATATATATATATATATTCTTTTATCCTTTTTATTTGTTTCAGTCATTTGACTGCGGCCATGCTGGAGTACCGCCTTTAGTCGAACAAATCGACCTAGGATTTATTCTTTGTAAGCCTAGTATTTATTCTACCGGGCACTTTTTGCCGACCCGCTAAGTTACGGGGACGCAAACACACCAAGCGATGATGGTGGCGGAAAACACAGACACACAAACACATACTCACATACATATACATACATGTATATATATATATATATATATATATATATATATATATATATTTCGTCTTGGGATTTGGTTTGCTGGATTCTTTATGCAAATGCAACGAAAATCTTAGAAAAATAAAATAAGTAAATGAGTGGAAATTTTACCAGTGAGTGTGTTAAATTATAAGGCACTAAAAGTGTATGACTCTCCCCAGACACAAATGCATATATATATAAACGACGGGCTTCTTTCAGTATCCGTCTACCAAATCCACCCACAAGGTTTTGGTTGGCCCGAGGCTGTAGTAGAAGACAATTGCCCAAGGTCCCACGTAATGAGATTGAACCTGGAAACAAGTGGTTAATAAGCAAGCTATTTTATTTTATTATATTGGCTATGAAAGCCGTACACAGATAGAGTAGCTGTGGGCTGGACAAAGACATTAATGAGATGAGATGAATGATGAACACGATGATATTAATGAGAGAAAGCAGAAGTCGCACAATTCCCACCGACTGTGTTTCGGGACATGCCGACAGTGTCTTAGCAACCACCGACAATGCCTCGTTTTTCTTTTTCTTTCTTTTCTCCTTTACGACGGGAGGGTGGAGTCCTTCCGTTTACGATGGAAGCTTGGAGTTCTTCTGTTTTGTCCGTTTTCCTTCCCTCCAGTAGCCTCAGGATCCCTCAATGGGCAACCATTGTTACCCACCTTCTTACTTTTTCGACCTTGCTTCGAGGAGGGCTTCCACCTCCTCGACCGTCTTTATCTCTCCCTCTGAATGAGGAGGGGAAGGCGTTTCTTGCACTAACTGCTCCAGGAGCCTACGTTGATCCTGGGGACAGTTCTTCTTTATATGACCATGTTCCAGGTGCAGGTGTCACTTGGGGTGACGAATACAGGTGACGAATATACAAATACACAGGTAAAGAAAATTGTAAAACAATGAAAGTAGCTGTAATACCTTTTTGGTCCCAGAAATCGTTACAACGGTAAAACGCTGGACAGAATGGTTGACGGAATAAAAAGAGAGTGATAGAGTAAGAGATATAAAGAGAGGAAGTACAGTGAGAAGTTACAAAGTCAACGAGCCTCACAAGTATTAGAAATAGATATTTGTAAATTAGAAAGAAGTTGAGTTATTGATAGAATGAGGAATGGAGGGAGGTAAGTGAGAGAGAGAGTGAAAAAAGAAGAGTGAGAGAGAGCGTGAAGAAGGAAGAGGAGTGAGAGAGAAAGTGATGAAAGAAGAGGAGTGTAGCAGAGAGTGAAGAAAGAAGAGGAGTGAGAGAAAGAGAGTGAAGAAGCTAGAGGAGTGACAGAAACTGCATTTAGTAAAGAAGTCAATCTTATACACATAAAGCAATATTATTTATTTTTAATAAAGAAATAAATCAAGAAAATATCATTGTGTCTCAGGCCAAATCATTCCTGCACTCCAAGTAATTCGTGCAGTCGTTTTCGCGTGAAAAGCGAACACACACATAGCTAGCTAGCGAGATAGATAGATAGATAGATAGATAGATAGATAGATAGATAGATAGATAGATAGATAGATAGATAGATAAATAGATAGATAGATAGGTAGGTAGGTAGATACATTTCTTTTATTAGCCACACAGGCCTCAACGAAGATGGGATAAATACAATGTAGAGCTTTTCTTTTTGGGAGGGGGAAAGAAAAAAAAGAAAAAAAGGGGGGGTCGATCAAAAGGGATCGTAGGAAGGGAAAAAGGGGGGAGTTCGATCAAAAGGGGTCGAGAGGAAAAAAAGAAAAAAAAGAGCGATCAATAGGGATCGTGTATCACACAGTAATGTTCTCGTGTAAAAAGAGGGGAGGACAGTTTAGGTTTAGCCGTGGAAAGAAAAGCCAACGGAAAAGACCACGGTAACCTTGGTCAATATTCTCATTGAAGAAACTATAACAGTAAGTGACTCTCTTTGGCCTTTTTGCTTTTTGTTTTTTTTTTCTTGGATTTTTTTTCTAGTTCATAGGGTAATGCTCAAGATGGCTCCGTCGTTCACACGTGCCATCCTTGCTACATTCACCCATCTTTTTTTGAAGCATTCACTAGACAAGACTTCCCTTTCTACTCTCACCTTCCTCTTCAGGTGATACTTGAAGAAGTTGATGAGAGATTGCCCAGAGAGGAAATTCTTTGTCTCTAGACCTTTCAGACGCGTCCACCATACACATTTTTTCGCCATAGCCACAAGTACGATGAAAATAGCTCTTCCTTCCCGTTTAAAGGAAGGAGGCACGACAATATTCACGATAGACTCGGCTGATAGACCGACTCGTCCCACACGCGATAGCAGTTGTTCGACGTAAGCCCACAGCTCGGAAATGGTGGGACACTGTACGAGTGCGTGCAGAACGGTTTCGTCGCTCTGCCGGCATCTCGGGCAGGTCGGCCCCGTGTTTCTCGAGCCATGCCTGTAGAGCTTATCCCGAACGGGTAGTGCTTCTCGATAGCACTGCCAGGCCAGGGATCTCTGGAAGTTGTCCATAGGTCCCAGGCGGGTCAGGTATTCCTCGTCGATGCCTAGGTTCACCCCGAGATCGTCGTCGTACCTTCCCTCCACTAATCCACTATAGAATGCGTTAGTTGTGATGCAGTCGCTCAAGGTTGACCCGGGTTGTTGGAGTTGCCGAAGAGCAACGCAACACTCGCGGTGCCATTCGCCCTTCCTCGGCCTCTTCTTGATCCACGACTGCAGTTCGGTCATGGAGACGAGCTGCGGGAAAGCGGGCCGCACAAACGGTGACCACACCTGTTCACCGCTGTCTACGTAGAGCCGGAGATGTCGCAGTCTCAGCGCGTCTGCGCATCATCAACCACGGCATGCCCAGTCCTCCTTTTAGCGGGTGTTGGCAGCAAACGGATCGCCTAACCATCGGAAGTAGATATATATATATATATATATATATATATATATATATATATATATATATATATATATATATATATATATATATATATATATATATATAAATAGATAGATAGATAGATAGATAGATAGTAACAGAAAACTTCAGAAGAAAGACAAAAAAAGTACTTCCAAAACAACAAAATGTTTCTCTGAGGAACGTGAAGAGTAAGATTTTCAAGCTAAAAATGTATAGGGAGCTGTGACGTTCATGTTTTTTTTCCCCAGAAACCAAAATGACAATGGGACTGAAATGAAATAGAAGCGGTTAAAATGTAGATATTCATCAACGGTGTATTGTATACATAGATAACTGTGTGTAGTTAGCCTCAGTTGTTACGTCGGACTTACATGCATTTGCCTAGTTAGCCACTGTTACTCCATTAGTACCGGATGTTGACATTGAAAAACCGTTTTAAAGAATTTAATCTTATATAAAGCAATATTATTTATTTTTACTAAAAAATAAATCAAGACTATATTATTGCATCCCAGGTCAAATTATTCATGCACACCAAGTATGGAACCAATTCATACAGCCGCTTGTGCGTGAAAAGCGAACACACACACACACACACACACACACACACACACTCACACACACACACACACACACACACACACATACACACACGCACGCACACACACACAACACACACGCAAACCACACAAGTCTATTTTATATACAAGGCATATATATATATATATATATATATATATATATATATATATATATATATATATATATATATATATATATATATATATCGATATGGCATTTATTTGACTTACATCCGATGAAATTATATAAATTCTCTTTTATATTTTTGAATTACCTAAGATAAATCAGTCATTCAACCCAACACTTATTTTGACTACTTTGAACTATTCATTGATAACAAATGGGACCCGACTGATTAAAGAATACATTAATTATGTCAATCGCTGCCTCATTTAGTCGATAATGAAAACAACGCAATCGCTTCCATTCATCGTTTGATTTAAAACTGCGTTTTACGAATTTATCAACAAGGAAGGTTCATTTATTCAGGAATGTTAGTACGTAGTGAAAAATTTGATAAACATCCATCGCTATCTATACTTTGATAGCCTTTCATTCATTGAAATGGTAAGAATAACATTAGAACTGATGACCATTTTGATGTAAGATGTTTGTAAACATCAATACCCGACTGCTATGATTTTTATTCATCGTAAAACCGGAAGCTTTTTGAATTAATTTATTCATACCGAATCTAATAAATCTTCAACGTATGCCATGTTTCGCCAATCAAAATAGTTGTAAAGAAAAACTTTATACAGTGACCCGAATTTTGTAATTATGCAAAACTTATATAAATATAGGCATGTATGTGTGGTGGGGTGAGTATGTATATATTAAATATGTATGTATCATGTATGTATGCATCCATGTCTGGAATAATGTCATGAAATATAACTGCAAGCTTCCTAAATCCTACATGAAATCGCTTCCCATACATTCATCATTATCACAAACTCTTCAATAAACACATTAAAATGAGTCGCAATTTACCCCCAAAATCTGGCTATGACCATA
>NC_142933.1:39346461-39383961 GCF_046866305.1 Octopus bimaculoides | reverse complement strand
TATTTTCAACTAATTAAAAGAAACCATACAAATACAGACACAATCACACAAACACGCACACACTCATATGTATATACTCAGATATATACGAGTTACTAGCTAAACTTGCATTCACTCAAATACACATACACTCT
Organism: Octopus bimaculoides; assembly: GCF_046866305.1. Taxonomy (NCBI): domain Eukaryota; kingdom Metazoa; phylum Mollusca; class Cephalopoda; order Octopoda; family Octopodidae; genus Octopus; species Octopus bimaculoides. The sequence goes on along the minus strand of NC_142933.1, from coordinate 39,383,827 downwards.
CATATGTACAATACACGCACACACAGATGTACTATATACATATATATATATATATATATATATATATATATATATATATATATATATATATATATATATATATATATATATATATATATATCGCCAGGTAGTGCTAGTAAGTTAGACATGGTCTGGACCAATACTGGCCGAAACCTATCAAAGTATATATATATATACATATATATACATATATATATATATATATACATATATATATATATATATATATATATATATATATATATATATATATATATATATACATATATATGTGTATACGTATGCATATACTTGTGTGTGTGTATATATATATATATATATATATATATATATATATTCATATACATATATACAAATACATGTACATATAATTGTATTTATATGTTTATGCATATATATATATATATATATATATATATATATATATATATATATATATATATAGGTATATATGCATATACATATATGAATACAAATACACTTGCATGTATGCATGTGTATATATGTGCGTTTGTATATATATATCTATCTATATATATATACGTAAATGCATACATACACATACATACAGTATTGGAATATTTAAATTTTCACTGCGTCATTATGTTGAGTGACTCTCACGCAATCTCCAGATCAGACATTAATCAGCAGAATGTGGTATGACCATGATGATGGCGACAGCTGTTGTGCTGTAATGATAATAATGGTGTTTGCGTTGGTGATCGTAGTTTCGGTTGTGATGGTGGTGGTGGTGGCGGTAGTGGTGTTGGTGATGGTGGTGGTGGTGGTGGTGATGGTGATGCTGTTGCTGCTACTGCTGCTGTTGCTGCTGCTGCTGGTTAGTAGTGGTGGAAACAACCACAAGAACGAACATCCCAAAATAGTGTGTAGGAAGTCTGAAAAGAAGCGAATGGTTTTAAAAGCGTTTTGTTTTCGTTGATAGTAATAGCGACATGACATGGCGTAAATTACGAGTTATAACATTACTGTAACATGTTTAACCTGATATACATTACAGGTTAAACATGTTTTAACATTCACTCTGAATCCCACCCCTCACATCTCCGACCGCAGCCACTTGGCTGAAACACATAAATAAATAAATATATATATATATATATATATCATCATAAATATACAGGGATTAGCATTGAGTTGCTTCCCTGCCCTTATTCTTGTATATATATATATATATGAATATATATATATATATATATATATATATATATATATATATACATATATATATATATATATATATATATATATATATATATATATATATATATATATATATATATATATATATATATGTATGTGTGTGTGTGTGTGTTTGTGTGTGTATGTTTATTCTTTAAGTTGTTTCTGCCATTTGACTGCGACCAAGCTGGAGCACCACTTTAAAGGGTTTTAATCGAAGAAATCGACCCCAGGACATATTATTTGTAAGTTCTAGTACTTATTCTATCGCTCACGTTTGCCGAACCATTAAGTTACAGGGAGGTAAACGCATCAACATTGGTTGTCAAGCGACTGAGTGGAGACAAACACAGATCCAGAGACATACACATACACATAAATATATATATATATATATAAATGGATGGGTTTAGGTGCATATATATATATATATATATATATATATATACATATATATATATATATATATATATATATATATACAACATGTGACAATTAGCTGGTTGTCATAATAAAACTCAGAGTTTCGGATACCGGGGACAAAGTCTGTTCAAGCATCTCATCAGCTATTAAGACAAAACGCGCGTTGTCTTAATAGCTGATGAGATGTTGGAACAGACTTCATCCCCGGCATCCGAAATTCTGAGTTTTATTATGACAACCAACTAACTGTCACATATCATATTTATAGATAAATTCTTCTATTTTACATAATATCCAGGTCTCATTTATTCTTCTGTTGTCATATTATTATTATTAATATATATATATATATGTATACTACAAATATAAGGATAAAATTTTATTAAAATATTTTATCAGTGGTCAGCATAGGAAAACTACCTTTTAAGGTGAAAATTAAAAATACAATTATAAATAAGGGCAAAAAAGAGATCGTCTAACCACATAAAATCTTCACTTATATTATTGCACCACTTGTCAAAACGAGGAAAGCTAGCCAACAGAAATTCATGACCGACGACATTGTGTCGAGGCTTGCTACGGAATTTCTATTTGGATATATTTGGGGTACTTAAATGTATACATGACTGTGTACCTGCTTTTTCATGTGTATATCTAAGTATTTCAATTATTTTCATTATGTGTTCCTCGCTGATGAAAGAAGAGTCCTTTATGGATTAATCCAGAAATCGGTACGGATTCGGGGATAACTATATTTTTATGAATTTCTGTTAGCTTGCTTTCCTCGTTTCGACACATGTTGTAATAATATACGTGATGTTTTATGGGATTAGACGATTAACCGTCTATTCTTCAGCATATTGGCAAAGAAAATTTTTCTTTGATTGGTATTTAGGCAGTGTGTTACATATCCCGGCGCCCAAATAGTTATAGGTATAAACCTGAACTTGTAATCAGGATAGAGTAACTGCAGATATTTCAATAGTTCAGCGTAGGTATTCTCTTTTTCACTGATCTTCAGCTTTATGTCAACATCCACTGGGCAGCTGATTTCCTCAACTGTGCACGGTTTCTGTTTTCTATTCCAAATCATTTTATCAAGCCTACTGTATTTACATTTTATTGAGGTCTTCACTGGGACATTCCACTAGTACTTCTCTTTAATATGAATGGTTATGGACTCCACCATACTGTGAGTTTTTATTTCTTTGTCCTCAGGTTATCCTTTCGATGGATCTCGTTATACAGTGTCGTAGCTACATCATGTCTCATTGGCAGATAATACTGTGATGAAACTTTTAGATAACTGCTTATGATGTGAGTGATATCTTCGGTGTTAACTCCGCAAAGTCTGCATCGGTTGTCATATTTTACTGTTTTTCCTTCATCTCTGTCCCTTTTGTGCATCAGGTATTTGGTTGATATTTCCTGTTCTTCGATAGCAAACGCATACCCTTCAAAGTGATCAATATTACTATCATCTCTGAGCTTTCTACTAACATATCCATGCAAGGTCTTCTGCTTATATATGCTCTTTTCATCTGGTGATATGTTGCAGTAGAGTCGTGCGACTTCTTTGGGCATGTATGTATGTATGTATGTATGTATGTATGTATGTATGTATGTATGTATGTATGTATGTATGTATGCATGTATGTATGTATGTATGTATGTAAGTATGTATGCATGTACGTATGTATGCATATATATATATATATATATATATATATATATATATATGTACGTATTCACAAATCGATCCAGGCTGTCCGTCGTCTTTTCAATCTACAGGAAATTAGTTAATTTTACCATGTTTGTATGTGTATTATGTAACTGGTACTCCGTCAGTTACGACAGCCAGGATTTCAGTTCATCCGATCAACAGAACAGCCTGCTCTCATTAATGTGAAAGTGGCTGAGCACACCACAGATACGTGTACTCTTTACATAGTTCTCATAGAGATTCAGCATGACAGAATATGACAAGGCTGACCTTTTGAATTACACGAAATTCCCATTTTCGCCTGCACAGTGAGCTGCAGCAATGTGAAATAAAGTGGCATGTACAAGGACACAACGTACCGCCGGTTTTCGAACTCACAACCTTACAATCGTGAGCCAAGTACCCTAACCATCAGGCCACGCGCTCTAGAATTAAATGCCACATATATGAATTACAAGAAAAAGAGTCTTGAACTGGACATGCCATTCTCTATGCATATAGGGATGGTGTTTGGCCAGTATTAATGCTCCTTCATTGTAAAACGAGGGAAGGTATACATATTTGTACAGATGTGTACATACATAAATACACACACATACACACACACACATATATATATATATATATATACAGACATATATGCATATTTATATATATATATATATATATATATATATATATATATATATATATATATATATATATATATATATATATATATATATATATATATATAAATATATGTATATGTACATATACATATATATTATATATGTATGTGTGTGTATATATTTATACTCTTTACTCTCTTTTACTCTTTTATTTGTTTCAGTCATTTGACTGCGGCCATGCTGGAGCACCACTTTCTTTAGTCGAGCAAATCGACCCCAGGATTTATTCTTTGGAAGCCTAGTACTTATTCTATCGGTCTCTTTTGCCGAACCGCTAAGTTACGGGGACGTAAACACACCAGCATCGGTTGTCAAGCGATGTTGAGGGGACGAACACAGACACAAACATATAGACGCACATACACACACATATATATATACGCACATATATGACGGGCTTCTTTCAGTTTCCGTCTACCAAATCCACTCACAAGGCTTTGGTCGGCCCGAGGCTATAGTAGAAGACACTTGTCCAAGGTGCCACGCAGTGGGAATGAACCCGGAACCATGTGGTTGGTAAGCAAGCTACTTACCACACAGCTACTCCTGCATATATGTATATATGCATACGCACACGTACTTACATAAACATGTGCATGCATATATACATAGTGTAAGCATCTGTTTGATATCTAAATTCCAATAAAAGAGCTTTGTTTCAAAGTTAAGAATTTCATTGGTTAGAAATATAAAATATACAAATAGAAGAACACATGTAAGCAAATACATACACATAGACACTGCAAGCAAGTCTCAAGTCCATCACTTGCAGAAATGCTGCTGGAATTGAAGTGCAATATATGTGGACGATTTCTTCTGTCAAGAGCTGGATTAGTTAATCAGCTGACCTCACATGAATGAGAGGTAAATGAAGCAGCTTGTGAGATAGTTGTGTCGACATGCCTTCGGCGGCACATGTCTAATGAATGTGGCTTAATTTGCGTATCTTGGGGCAAACTGAACTGACAAGACATAGAAAAACATACGAGGTCACAACTCAGACAGTGATGAAAGGACACAGTTCAGATATTAAATTTGAGAACGTGCTCACAGAACGGAAGCAGGAATGAAGAGGCACGTGCATGTACATAGTCTTGCAAAGTTCAAGGAAGGAATACCACTCCTCTGGCAAGAAGCAATCAACATATGCACACGCATAAGCACACACACACACATACACGCACACATATATAAGTATACATATGTATATATGTATATGTATATGCATATATATATATATATATATATATATATATATATATATATATATATATACATATATATACATATATATATATATATATATATATATATATATATATATATATATATATATATATAAATATATATATATATATATATATATATATATATATATATATATATATATATATATATATATATATATATATATATATATATATATATATATATATATATATATATATATGTATGTATATATATATATATATATGCGTGATAAGTGTGTATTATATATATATGTATGTAGATAGACACAGAAAAAAGGGGAAGGATGGAGAGAGAGATAATATCTGTGTGTATGTGTACGTGTTTGTGTGCGTGCGTGTATTGCTAGTCTATTTTTTGTGTTTGTTTACAATCTGATACATACATGTACATAGCTGGGGGAGCAGTGAAGACACAAGATGGAAACAACCGGAAGTAATTGTTGATGTTATATGAAGTTCGGCAAAGTTTAAATGGCGTCATATTCAGTGTTGATTTTCTTGTCTTATGCATGCAAAGATAGATACACGTGTATATATATATAATATATATATATATATATATATATATATATATATATATATATATATATATAATTGTAATGCATATATACATATATAATTACGCAAATGCATCTATATATATATATATATATATATATATATATATATATATATATATATATATATATATATATATATATATATATACATGTATGCATGTATGTATGTATATAGATACATATGCATGTATGTCTGAGTGTTGGTGTGCGTGTGTGCGTGTGTGCATGAGTGTGTTTGAGTGTGTGTGAGTATGTGGGGATGGTGTCAGTCTATGTCAGTGTGTGTGTGCACATACGAACACATATGAGATGTCAATAAAACAAGACGATTGTCTTAATTTAACTGTGACATTATCTTTATGCTTACAAGAAACGGGTTTATCTAAATTGTAGTTTTCTATGCATTACATACAAGAATATAATTTTGTATATGTACATATGAGTGCATATGCATAGTATGTTATGCTCAGCGAAAGAACGATATCGATGGCAGCAATTAAAATACTAAAAAAAAAAAAAAAGGAAAAGTGCCCTGGCAGCCATCTTCTTATTTTCGTTCGTTTTTGAGTATATATTATTTTATCTGTCTACATGCGAACTCTGTTAGATAAGGGATGCTGCGTATCTGAACAGGTGTAGAAAACACCTTTTATTACATATTGCTAACAATAAATAGTGCAACACAATTAAATCTTTTGTTTATAATACAATCACTACAGCGATAAATTTACCTGTTTTTTTTTCTTTCTTTATTATTTGCGTATGAGTGTCGGACGACTGGTTTTGTGAATATATACACTCTGTGTGGGAGTAGAACATAGTAGGATAGCGGTGGGGTCCATTGGTGTAGTAGTGATGTGAAGGTGCGGATGTTTAAATTTACACTCCTGTGTATATGTATATTTATGCGTGTAAGTGTTTGTATGAAGATGTGGCTGAGAGTGTATTGGTATTGCTTAGCGTTTGGTTCTAATGCCGGAATTGTATGTGTATAAAATCACAATAAACAAAAAGTATCCAAGTATAAAAATAAAAAAGCGAATATCACAATCAAGGTAAACAGACCAGATGCATTGGCTTCCTGTGGCTAGAAAGTACAAAGAGATAAGGATGATCTTATTATCAAAGACGTAAAGTAACCAGATCTGGCTGAGGAAAAATCTACAAGACAAATAAAAATTTCAATAATAGAAAAAGAATTACTGAATTCCAGCTGTTAAGTTGACGTTTTACACATGCGCGCGCCCGCGTACACAAACACACGCACAGACACACACAGACGCACACACACAGACGCACACACACATACGCACACACTCACACATATACACAAAGATATATATATAAACATGCATACATATATAAACATATATATTTATACATGCATATATATATACATGTGTGTGTGAGTGTGAGTGTGTGTATGTGTGTGTGGGTGTGTGTGTGTGTGTGTGTGTGCATATTTATGTGTGTATGTAACTAAGAACTAAATTTTTTAGTATGTTTCTGTACCAAAAGCTGCTTTTGGTACAGAAACATACTAAAAAAATCTTAGTCTCTTAGTTCCCATTACACAAATTACAACTGCACACACACACACACAACACACACCCACACACATACATACACATACGCACACACTACATCTACACAAACATACATGTACATACAAATGCATATATACGTATATATATATAAATATAAATATAAATATATATAAATATAAATAAATAAATTTAAAAAAAAAAAAAAAATATATATATATATATATATATATATATATACATACAAAATAGTCATACATAAACAGTATGGGTAAAAATATCACCGTGTGTGTATAAAATGTGTCGCGTCGTTGATATATATATATATCCGTATTCCCGAGCGTCATACTAATACATCCTTTTGTTGTTTACACCACCTGTCCTCGTCTGTTGTGGTTTTTTCGTACATTCTCCCACACATATATATATATATATATATATATATATATATATATATATATATATATATATATATATATATATATATATATACATGAGAATAGGTACATGAATAATTTATTAAATGTAAGACAATATTCCAACCTTAGCTCTAAAATAATTTTCGTCTGTTGCAGCATAGAATCTGATATGATCCAGTTCAATGCATACCATGCCTCTTGAGCTGATTCTCCGACATGTTCTTTCATGCGGTTATAAACCAGAGATTGACTTTTTTACATCTAGGTCTCTTAGTTTGTTCTCTGTCACTTTGATCTAGACATACACACAGATACGTATATACACAAATATGCACAGGTTTATGTCTAAGTACACACACACACACACACACACACACACACACACACACACACACACACACACACAGACGCACACACAAGCACTCACAGACGCACACGCACACATGCACGCACACACACACAAATATATACGAGTATGTGTGGGGGGGGGGAGAGTAAGGGAGGGAGAAAGAGGGAGAGATATTAAACCAAACGTGAATGCAGTCGATCAAATCTTCCGATTGAGAAGTCATGACACTAACGTCACTCTTACTAACTTGCAGTGATAACTATTATCAAGAACAGAAGACAAATAGCTTTGTTCAATATCTAGGACTTGCTCCACTAGTAGACCATACAGCCGCCTACCATTAATTTACAATTAAACTAAAAGACCTTATCTTCGAGTCTACTGATGACTGATCAATGATTAATTTTCAGAATAAATACAGGCAGTGAGCGTATATATATATTTCCACACTCATACATACTCATACACATACACCTGCTGATATATATATTAGATTCGCGTTTGGCCGTACGGATTTTTTATGTTGCTTTTACTGTCGAATTTTTCCTGTCTTGGTTTACGTTTGCCACCTTGGAATCCTCTGTTTAGTGGGTTGATCCACTACTCAGGAAGAGACTATTCTAGAGTACGTTCTGCCTTATCTTCGAAACGTCTAGTTAGAATAGAGGCAGCTGATGAATAATTCCAAGCGGCTTTCTGTTTTCCTATGTGTTCGTTCCGTTGTCTGTAGTTCATTGTTCTAACGTCATGTACCCTGATATGCATCTATATACACATGTAGATGTAAGTATATACATATATGTGTGTATACATGCATATATAGTCTTTGTATATATATATATATATATATATATATATATATGGGGGCTGAGTGTTTGTGAGTGTGTGTGCGTGTGTACGAAAGTCTTTCAGGCAATTATCACGTACAAAATTCCAGTTAGAATGTGTTGGTCAACTTCAGTGTATGCTAGAAGGTACCCACTCACACAAGTTACTGTGTTGTGAAATCGAACTTACAACTGCCTGCTTCCGTAATGGACTTCTTAAGCATGCCACATTTCCATGCCAACGTTGGATTCACTCTTCGAGACTTGTTTGTCACAGAATTCTGGCTAAACTTGTAGATTTTAATCTTTCGCGTTAGTGTCAAAGACAACACAGCTATATAAATAAAATAAATAATTTCTAATCGAAAATCGTAATTTGGTAGTGGAATCCGATAGCATAATATTCTTGCAGAACTTCTTGGGTATTTTATTGTGTACAATACTGGCAATATTTGGAGTTTTCTAATATACACAAATTACAAAACCTAAACGGATTTTAGTGTTATAGGAAATGGCAAGTGTTCTCCTCATGCAATTCCCCAATGGTTATAGTGCTCTTTAAGGAACAGAAATAGCTCCAACTGATAATTGTTAAAGTATTAGGAATCTCTGCGAGCCGGAAGATTACATTTTTCTTTATGAGCTCACTAAGAGAAAGGCCGAGGTTAAGGAGGCAAGCTCACGGATAGACAATGTGTCTGTGATTGGTGATATTTTACTCTACATATGTTGACAATTCTATTATGAAACTTGGAAACATAACTCGAAAACTTGAAGAAAGGTGTAAAAAAAAAAAATTAATATAGAAAACAGAACTACAAAACAGTATTTTTTTTTTTTTAGGTTGTTACAAATTAAATTTCAAAGCATAATTTTATCCTGTTATATAAATGTAACAAAACACACCTCGGCAGTGATCTACGATATTGCAGCGATGCTTTGCTATATTTCTGTGGTGGGATTATACAGACAGACAAACAGACAAACAGAGTGACAGAGAGATAGACAGACAGGTAGAGGGAAAGACATGTAGTTAGACATACTGACAGAAAGACAGGCAGACAGACAGACAGGCGGACAGACAGGCAGGCAGACAGGTAGGCAGACAGACAGACAGGCAGACAGACAGGCAGGCAGGCAGGCAGGCAGGCAGGCAGACAGGCAGACAGGCAGGCAGACAGGCAGACAGGCAGTTAGACAGACATACTGACTGACAGTCAGAAAGACAGGCAGACAGACAGACAGACAGATAGATAGGTAGATAGATAGATAACTTTCTTTTATTAGCCACACAGGGCTGCACACAGAGGGGACAAATACAACTGTAGAGCTTTTCTTTTAGATAGATAGATAGATAGATAGATAGATAGATAGATAGATAGATAGATAGATGGTGGTTTCGATTTTTGTAAGAGTGATCCATTGTGTCCTTGAGCAGGGTACTTCATTTAAAATACTAAAACTGAAAAAGCGATCCGGCAGCCCTTTATGTTCATTCGTTTTTGAGTATACGTTATTTTATCTATCTACATGCGAACTCTATTAGATAATGGATGTTCTGTATCTGGACAGGTGTAGAAAATATCTTTTATTGCATATTACTAACAATAAATAACGCAACACTATTAAATATTTTGTTTATAATAAAATCACTACTTTAATCTAAAGAACAACCAACAGATTGTTGATACAGCTTCCTCTCTCTCTCTCTCTCTCTCTCTCTCTCTCTCTCTCTCTCTCTCTCTCTTTCTCTCTCTCTCTCTCTCTCTCTCTCTCTCTCCCTCTCTCTCTCTCTCTCTCTCTCTCTCTCTCTCTCTCTCTCTCTATTGGACTGTCTTATCCTGGAAGTTCCATGGGAACAAGTGTGGAACGACCAAGAATATGTCAGTGTTTGCTCGTTTCAGCAAAGATTATATTGAAGAAAACCAAGTAATGTATTTTTACAATACGCAATTAACCTGAAAAATTGTTTACTAAGTTACAAATATCAATATCATACTTCCAGACACAATATTGTGAAGTTCCATCTCAATGTTAAAAATGGGAGAGTGTTGTCGTGTTCTTTATTTACATTATGTTATTATCTACCAAATCGTTAGAACGACGGCCACAATGCATTGCGGCATTTAGCTGCCTTTACGTTCTATGTTTAAATTCCGCTGTGGTTGACTTTGACTTTCGTGCTTTCGGAGTCGATGAAATAAGTACCAGTTGAGCACTGGGATCGATGTAAGCAACTTTCCCCCCTCACCCACAATTGCTGGCCTAGTGACAAAATTTGAAACCAACATGTTATCTTCTAAGGCGGTGATCTGTCAAAATCGTTAGCACGCTAGTCATAGTGCATAGTAGGACGAACACACATACACACACACACACACACACACACACACACACACACACACACATGCACACACATATTCAACGGACTTCCTTCAGTTTCCGTCTGCCAAATCCACTCACAAGGCTTTGGTCGGCCCAGTGTTCATGCCCCATAACTTAACGATAACGGTTCTGCAAAAGAGTCCGATAGAATAAACAGCAGACTTTAAAAAATAAGTTCTGGGAGTCGATTCATATAACTGACACAAGTAAAACACAAAAGATATTGTCTCACTTATCAGGATCGACAGTTGTGAGCTATATTTCCTATCACATTTGTTGACATGGAAGAGCTCTAGTGCTTAATGGTCGTAAGTTTAAATAAATGAAGGAGTTACGTCATGTTGCTTATAATTTCTACGATAGGTGCAGGTGTGGCTGAGTGGTAATAAGCTGGCTTCTTAACCACATGGTTTCTGGTTCAGTCCCACTTCGTAGCATCTTAGAAAACTGGCTTCTTCTCTAGCCTCTGGCTGACCAAACCCTTGTGAGTGGATTTGGTAGACGGAGTCTGAAAGAAACCCGTCGTATATGTGTGTGTGTGTGTGTATGTGTGTGTGTGTGTGTGTGTGTGTGTGTGTCTGTCTGTCTGTCTTTGAGTCTGTTTGTCTCCACCACCACTTGACAACCGAAGTTGGTGTGTTTACGTCCCCACATACTAGTAGTTCTGCCAAAGTGACCGATAGAATAAGTACCAGACTTTAAAAAATTAAGTACTGGGGTCAATTCGTTCGACTAAAAATTCTTCAGTGCGGTGCCCCAGCATGGCCACAGTCTAATGACTAAAACAAGCTAGAACAAGTGGAAATTAAAACAAGGATATAGCAATAACTAGAAGAGGAAACGAACGTTTGGGCCAGTACACAATATTTCCTCTCATGCTTAGATGGATAGAATTTGCTAGGAGTTGGATGCTTTCCATACCTTTTAACTTTTATTTGTTCCATTCAATAGACTGCAGCCACGCTGGAGCACAGAGAAATTGTTTGGACGAATGAAGAGATCCCTGTACTAATATACATATTTTTTAACCTAGTACTTGTATTATCGGTTCTTTTGCCGAACAGCTAAGTTAGGGGGACGTAAACAGACTAACACCAGTTGTCAAGCCGTGGTGGGGGGAAACACAGACACAAAGTCACACAGACACCACACAGACACGTGGATGTATGTATTTATATGTATATGCGTGTGTGTTTGTGTATGTATATGCGTGTGCGTATGTATATGTGTTTGTGTGTGTATGTATATGTGTTTGTGTGTGTGTGTGTATGTGCGTTTCGTTTTTGTATTTCGTTTGCAAGATTCTTTACATGAATTCGTGTGTTGAAACATATTTTATTTTGTGTCTGAAGAGTCATTCTCCTTTAGTGCTTTATTACTTTTAACACACTCACCTGTTCGATTTCCACTCATTTACTTTTTTTAATTTTTTCTAAAAGTTTCGTTGCGTCTTGCAGCCTCTTCAATAGTCAGACTATTGAAGGAGTTGCAAGACGCAACGAAATCGAACCAGTGAGTGTGTTAAGTAATAAAGCACTAAAAGAGAATGACCTCCCCAGACACAATAATATATATTTGTGTGTGAGTGTGTATTTGTATATGTGTGTTTGTATGTATATTCACACTGGTGAATGTTTATTCACACGCTTATATGTTTATTCAGTTCCCTTATATATAAACAACTAGTCAAGCCTTTGCAACGCCATATTTGTGTGCGTGTGAGTGTGCGTGTGTATGTGTGTGTGTGTGTGTGTGTGAGTGTGTGTTTGTGCGTGCGCGCGGTTGAGTGTGTGTGTGTCTATGTGTGTGTAGATATAAATAACTTAATCACGACACAAATACATATAAAATATAAAGTCACGTGATAAAATATATACCTAGTTACAAGCGTGGGAGTACGCCGAGGTCATTGTATGAAAGTTAGAGCAAAATGTTAATATGGGGAAATGTAAGCATGTCTTCATATCAACGTAGGTGAGTTACCAGGTGCTTGAAAGAAGCGCATATCGTTTCCATATGGGAGCCAACGTCGTTCTGGGTATATGGTTATGCGTCAGAACTTGCGAGTACATGTGATATATACATATAAAGACACAGAGTAAGAGATAGATAAACACATGCACGCACACACACGCACAAAAATACACACGCGCGCTTACACACATACACATACACACACACACACAGAAAGAGAAGAACATAGAAAAAGTAACTGGTACTTTTAGTCTTATATAATCCTTTCTAATATAGGTACAAAGCCTGAAATTTTATGGGGAGTGGGCTAGATGATTACATCGATCCCAGTTCTCGACTGGTATTTATTTTTATCGACTCCGAAAGGATGAAAGGCAAAGTCGACCTCGGTAGAATTTGAACTCAGAACGGAGGAACGAGCGAAATAATGTGAAGCATTTTATCCAGCCTGCTAATGATTCTGCCAGCTCACCCCCTCATGCTCTTATAGAATGTGCACATGTTTCAGAGACCGGCGTAGATTACATGGATCAAAGGTCCCTGCTAGGCAATAAAAGTCATTCTGTTCCTGTGTTCCTTTGTTTTACGATGCGTGGACTTCGCTTATTGACCTACCTGGAGTTATGAAGCTTGTTGGACAGCTTGAGCAAAGGTGTAGAGTGTGGAATTTAGTTACTGTTCCATCAAATTTTGGCAACGTATAGCGTTTTCCAGCGCATTTAGAGATCTTTCTCTCCCTTTCTCGCTTTCTCTCTCTCTCTCTCCATACATATATATATATATATATATACATGTATGTATATATTATTACATATATACAGAGAAAGACAGACAGACAGACACAGACAGACAGACAGACAGACAGACAGACAGACAGACAGATAGATAGATAGAGAGAGAGAGAGAGAGAGAGAGAGAGAGAGAGAGAGAGAGAGAGAGAGAGAGAGAGAGAGATAGGCACATATACATGTGTCCATACATGCGAATATACATACGGTGAACTGGCAGAATCGTTAGCACGCCGGGCGAAATGCTTAGCGGTATTTCGTTTGCCGTAACGTTTTGAGTTCAAATTCTGCCGTGGTCGACTTCGCCTTTCATCCTTTCGGGGTCGATTAAATAAGTACCGGTTACGCACTGGGGTCGATGTAATTGACTTAATCCCTTTGTCTGTCCTCTCTGTGCTTAGCCCCCTGTGGGTAATAAAGAAATATATACATACATTACATTCATAGATAAATGTGGAGGTGTGTATTTGCTCATTTGGATGTATAAATGTACGCACTTAAACATGGCTGTATTTATATGTGCATTCTTCAAGTATGTATATGCTGGTGTATTCCAATGAATCATCCATGTAATTAAGCGCGTTGTTTAAAGAATAGCACCTCTTTTGGGAAGGTTGTTTAAATTTATATTCATAATTACTACTTATTTTCTTTGGGTTTTTTTATCACTAGCAATGTACATACACATGCATATGTTTAGGTAATATGAGTAAATATAACTCTTACACACACGCTTATACAAACATATACATACACACAGGTGTATTGCATATATACTGAGACAGCCCCAGCTGTCTCGACACAAAACATTGCTTGTGGACACGATTCGATCATGTGATGTTTTTCACGCCCAGAATCGTTGATTATTTAAGCTTACGTCGATTCATTCGGAAGGAAACGATCACATTATGGACTCTCACACTCTCACAGGTACATATACATCGACTCATTGTTGTGCATTGACTCTTTTTCGCCTTAACACACTTACTGTGGTAACAGACAGCCCATTTCTGCCTCGTGGGAAAATTGAAGTTACAATTCGTCACTTCGTACTTCAGTTACGAATTGTTGCAATATTTAGTTCGTTCGTTATATTCTGAGTATAATATTGTTTGTCTTATGTAATAACATGTATAGACACGTGCCAGTCGTGTAGCCCAATGCTCTAATGACTGTCAATCTACTGCTCTTCAAGTATCAGTAATGATGATTTGTAATTTAGGCATAAAGCCAAACCATCCCTTTCCAAAATATTTATAGAACAAAACACAGGCAGCCGTCACACTCAGGTGACGTATAGCTTCGCAACAGGTAATGAATGAAGACTCCCTTCGCTCGTGAATGACCATGGGATTGCACCTAGAAAGTTCCCCTCCGAGGCACAAGTCACCCATGCCTCCTCTCCCCATGCCACCAATGTTTTCTAAGGGAAAGGCAAAAGCTGATAGAGCTTAGCACCGGTGACGTCACAACTCTTTTCTACAGCTGAGTGAACTGGAGCATCGTGAAGTAATGTGTTTTGTTCAAGAACGCAACACACTGAACAGTCCAAGAATCGAAATCACTACATCATGATTGCGAGCCCGACGCTCTAACCACTGACCCACGCGCCTTCACTATATGTAACATGTGTCACGCTTTTTCTAATTGTTTTAAGTGGCTTTGAAGTTACGAGCAGACACAGACACTCTCTCGCCTCCCAAACACTTGACCCAGTCGATGTAATGAAAAGTAAGAGGGCTACGCAAGTATCCGATTGACATGACATTCATTACAACTGAGCAGACTGAAGCTATTTAAAATGGAATGCCTTGCTCAAGGACACAATGTGCAACCCAGCTCTCACTGGCTAAACGTGCAATCTCATCTTTAACGAGTCTACAAATCCACCAGGTAATCTTTTATCTTTTATTTTTTACTTACTTTAGTCATGATTACAAGCCACACATCTTAACCACCACACCACGCGCTTTCACGTACACAGGCTAAGCAATCTTTTCTACTAAAGGCACAAAACCTGAAACTTAGGGGGAAAAGACTAGTCAATTACGTCGACCCCAGGGTTCCACTGGTACTTAATTTATCAGCCTCGAAAGGATGAAAGGCAAAGTCGACCTCGGCGGAATTTGAACTCAGAATGTAGCGACGGGCGAAATACCGCTAAGAATTTTGTCCAACGCTAACGAATCAGACTTACATATGCTAAATAATATGAAATGAGATTCTTCGAGTCGAGAATAGAATAGAATTATTACTACCACTATCACCACCACTGCTACCATTATCATCACCACTATGGTAACTAATACAGTCATCACAACGACGGCGATTACAACGATGATAGTAACTTTCATATGAAGCAATATCTCGGTCCATTTTATGAAACCCATTATTACACATATCTATCGTAATTTATTACTAACAGTAGTAGTAGTAGTAGTAGTAGTAGTAGTAGTAGTAGTAGTAGTAGTAGTAGTAGTAGTGGTGGTGGTGGTGGTGGTGGTGGTGGTGGTGGTGGCGGCGGTGACTACTACTACTACTAGTAGTAGTAGTAGTAGTAGTAGTAGTAGTATGGGAATTATGTTAATAGAGAGCAATTAATTAGAATGAGGCAAATAAATTGAGAAATTTAGTACAGAGGGAAAAAGTACGGCAAATGGAGCTGACAGGAGGTAAATTAACAGGAATAAATATCCCAGATATAATTTTCAAAGACCATTAAGTCAAAAAAATAGGATCGGCATATCACTCCCAACTGACGATTGTTCATCTCTGAAAGAACGGGGAAAATTATCGAAATAAAAATGCCTGGAAATAAGAGCTAGAGAATAACGGTTGGTTTGGGAATAAGAAACGCAGAAATGCATAACCAAAACTGCAAGACTTTATACTTATACAACATATAAAAAAAATACAACTAGGCAATACATACACACACACACACACACACACACACACACACACACACACACACATACTATTTAGAGCTCTAACAGTACAATAAAAAGACGAAAGCAAAACACAGCTCATATCCGAGACATATGAGATTGTGGTCGTTTATGTAGCTGAAGCACGCTAACATAATATAAAATTTATAATTATTTCTAACGTAAAACTTCTGACAATGTCACGCATTTCTGAAGAGGGTGCAGTCGTCAAATATGCAATATTTGATGAGAAAGAAAGGGGTGCACCAGCATCATGCCCAGCATTAGCATCTGACTGATGCACATTTGCCAATCTCTGAAAGAATGAAAGGCAAATTTAAGTCTGGTAGGATTTCAACAGATGTCTTTGTTAACCTTAAGCATATATATATCTTTTTATAAGAAAGATATATTTCGTGTATCTTAATTTTTCTTTTAAAGGCAACTTAATTCAAGTAGCTGGTTTTAAAATCCCTGAAAGAGGTTCAAGTAGTAACGATCTTAAACAATAATGTTTATTGCCACTTCTGCGTGGCTGTTTCATGCAGAACTTTGTTACTACATTTTAACCCCAAGAAAACATGTTTTCCAGCTGGTTAACGACACATCACCTATGTCATATATATTGCAAGTAAAGGCGCGAGTGGAGCGGTTCGCTTCCTTACTCGTAATATATATGACACAGGTTGTGTGTCGTTAACCAGCTGGAAAAGATATTTTCCTGGAGTTAAAATGCAGTAACAAAGTTCTGCATGGAACAGTCAGGCAGAAGTGGCAACAAACATTACTGCAACTTAATACATTTTCTACTAAACGAATCTTGCCCTATGACTTAACGCTGAAAAGCAAAGATAATTATTTCCAATTTAGGCAACAGGCCAGCAAATTTTCTGGTAGAGGTTTCAGCGTAATTCATTGAGCCCCATAATTGACTGAAGCTTAATTTTGTTGATACCGGAAGGATGAAAGGCAACGTTGACGTCGGCGGTAGAGTTTGAGCCACAACATCTTTAACGAGTCTACAAATCCACCAGGTAATCTTTTACCTCTTATCTTTTACTTGCTTTAGGCATTAGACTGCGGCAATGCTGGGGCACCATCTTTGTGAATTTTGGTCGAATAGCTGGCCCCAGTATTTACTTTTTAGTAAAGCCTGGTACTTACTCTATCTTTCTCTTGTGCCAAACCACTACGTTACGGGGACGTAAACATACCAACACCGGTTGTCAAGTGGTGGTAGGGGACAAGCGGCGGCGGCCTAAATTGGAAATTATACTCGAGAGAGAAGAACGAAGCTAAAGTGAATGCTCAAAAGAGCTCAAAAGCTCGGGGGGAGAAGCACAACTTATTTTTGTCTTAAATTCATTAAACAAAACAAGTAAAACAAGGGTTAACACCAAGTGTGACTTTACATCTTCTACAATGAGACAACTTATCATATCATTTTTGGCTTCTCATTCCTTTTATAGTACTATTATATCCGCAAATACGATTGATTTGTTGTAATAATGCCCATTGCACTGGACACTATGACGATAACAAACTTGATACATGACAACTACCTCTCTGGCCACTTCCAATTGTGACATGCTCGTACCGTACAAGGGGATCAAAGCAAGTCGTGGAAGTATACTTAAATTAGGTATAAACAATATGATCACTTTTTGACAGATCACAAGAAAGGGGGTAAATAACATAATAGGTTACTTTAATAAAGAACAAGAAACTTGAAATTCGAACTAATGAAACTGTAAGGCATGCAAGAGACATGACGGTAGCAATAACAAATTGGAATGGTAGACATGGTAAGGATACAAATAGATGACAATAAGAAAGAGTTGGTACGAGAATATAAAAGCCATACAGGACAGCTCTACAAACCAAACACACCAAAGGTTACGCAAAAACATTTTCAATACAAAAGGACAGGCCATATTGTAACATCGCTAAGAAATTCATACAAAACATTTTATATCACCGACAACTAAACTTCTCGTACCTAAATGTAACTTTAGGCCTCCAATAGATTATCCGAACAAGAAAACTATTTCTGAAACCTAACAAATATCAGTTACCGAACTAGATCATTTGGAAGAAAGACTACAGATGGAAAACACAAACAAAATAGCGTATAATCACTGAAATAGCGTATAATCACACAACTAAAATAACTAAATAGACGCAGGTGTGGCTGTGTGGTAAGAAGCTTCCTTCCCAATCACATGGTTCCGGGTTCAATCTCACTGCCTGGCACTTTGAGCAAGTGTCTTCTACTATAGCCTCGGACCCACCAAAGCCTTGTGAGTAGATTTAGTCGACGGAAACTTAAAGAAGCCCGTCCTATATATATGTATATATTTGTGTGCCTGTGCTTTCCCTCCCCACCATCGCTTGACAACCGCTGTTGGTGTGTTTACTTCCCCGTTAATTAGCGGTTCGGCAAAAGAGACCGATAGAATAAGTACTAGCCTTACAAAGAATAAGTCCTGGAATTGATTTGTTCTACTAAAGCGGTGCTCCAACATGGCCGCGCTCAAATGACTGAAAGAAGTATTAAGAGTAAAAAGAGAAAATGCTAAGACACGACCAAGTTAACATCTAAAACATCTACTGATTACTGACTGGCAAAAATCGAATCAAACTTAAACTTTAAAAAATAGGAATAAAATCTTTTCTACTCTAGGTACATAGCCTGAAATTTGATGGGGAGGGGGCCAGTCGATTAGACCGATCCCAGTACGCAACTGGTACTTAATCTATCGATCCCGAAAGGATGAAAAGCAAAGTCGACCGCGGCGGAATTTGAACTCATAACTTAGACAGACGAAATACCTATTTCGTTACTGCCCACAAGGGGCTAAACATAGAGGGAACAAACAAGAACAGGCGAACGGATTAAGTCGATTACATCGACCCCACTGCGTAACTGGTACTTTAATTTATCGACCCCGAAAGGATGAAAAGCAAAGTCGACCGCGGCGGAATTTGAACTCAGAACGTAGCGGCAGACGAAATACCGCTAAGCATTTCGCCCGGCGTGCTAACGATTCTGCCAGCTCGCCGCCTTACAAAAATAGGAATAAATTGAAACATTGGGAAGATTTGAGATTGGGAAATTCTAAAGGAAGAAATTATTTATGTCACAGAACACACAATTAAGGAGTAATTGAAGATAAGGACAGGCATAGTTGTGCGGTTAAGAAGCTCACTTTGCAACCACGTAGTTTCAGGTTCAATCCCAGAAAATTTAACAAGTCTATTATTGTATAGTTCCGGGCCAACCAGTTACTTGAGTGTACTTGGTAGACGAAAACTGTGTGGAAAACTGTGGTATATGTATCCACTTAACAACCGCTTTTGGCTTGTTTATGTCTACGTGACTTAGTGGTTCATTAAAAATGATTTCAAGGATAAGTACACGAGTTAATTTGTTTGACTAATCCTTAAAGTCAATGCTCCACCATAGCTGTTGTTCAATGAATGAATCAAGTAAAGGGGGGAAGATAAAACGATATCCCTATAGAACGCCGAAAGTACATCTCAAGGTTAAAGCTACGAGATAAAATAGCTACCAGAACAAAATATAGCAAAAATGGGCATCACATATTTAAAGAGAATAGACTTAAAGTGAACATTTATGATGCAATTTTAAATGAAATTATACATCCAGTAACTACGATAGTTACAAAGAATAGTAAGTGCATCCATTCTCAGATTTGCTCACACAGAAATAGCAAAACCTGAACAAACAATATAGAATGCAAATATACAGAAAATTAGAAGATATCTCAATTCTTAATAGAACTAGTAATGAAGCGATCCAGCTGAGAAAAAAAGAGGAGAATTAAATACTACAAAATTATGACATAGCAGCTAATGTATTCAAAATCAAAGCCCATGTGGAACACTACACTAAATCCTCGCCAAATCTCAAATACTTTGCTGGTATATAATACAAACCGTTCAATTTGAACTCCAAACGATCTTATCAAGAGCAACGGATAATAAAATAGAAACCAACAAGTGATGTGAAAAATTTTGGGAACTATGTTCGGACGGTCAGAACTCGTATATCTTTTGTCTGCTCAATCGGATCGAACCTTAGGCCGAACAACAACATATATAATTTTGGCTGCTTTGCAAATACCAAATTTAGTTGACAATGATGTTATCTATGTTTTAGAAGTAGGGTATTAAATGCCATCCATAATGTTGTAAAACAACTTTATATACGTTTAATTGAATCGATCAATAACTTGTGTACTTTCTATAATGCCCCAAGCGAAATCTCCAAAGAACGAACACATGCACAGACATGCACACTCACACATGCATATGTACGTACATACACTGACACGCACGCATGTACTAACACACACGTACATACATAATACATAAATACATACATACATATATACATACAGACATACATACATGGACATATATCAGTGAGAGTAGGGATGGAGAGCAAAAACACGAGCTGTACACGTTTCTATGTACCTATGCTCCAGGCTAACTAACTGTCTTTACCACGATTATTTTGGATTTTACTACTTTATTATTTAGTTCCTACATATTTAATATATATGTATTCATGTATATATATATATATACATACATATATATATATATATATATATATATATATATATATATATATATATATATATATATATATATATACGTGTGTATGTATATATCTATATATGTATGTTGATATTTTTTATAGAGTATGTCAAAGAAATTTAACATCGAACAAAGGTGTTAAGTTTGCCGTTAATCACTACCAAATATATTTGCATTAAAAACAAGCCTCTAAAGTGTTTTATAACTGCGAGGCATTTTTATTATTTCATATCAACGTAGCTTTCGTCTTCATCGGCGGCATTGCTGTTATTGTTGTTGCTGTTGCTACATTGTTTTGTATTACGAAACTTTCGCTCGAAATATTGACCCACATTCAGCTTGAAGAATGAAATTATGGTTGCCGCAGGCAGATTTATTCAGTCAGTATTTTTCAATCTCGAATGATAGACGGGCGATAAACTGCATGTTCATATTAACTCACGTTGAAATATTGAGAACTCAATGACCGGCTATAAGAAAGGCAGTGTAGCCTGCTTAACAGATTCGAGATGATGCGAGAAAGTTGAATGGTACCAGTATTCACACAGCCGGAAGGCAAAAGCAGAGGTCTATCTGATCTACTAAGCTGAAGTAATAATTTTGAGAGACAGAGAACGAGTAATTAAAAAGAGAGAGAAAGAGATACATCTACACAGTGTTATAGAGAGAGAAACAAAATGATATGGAGAAAGAAAAAGCAGTTGCATGAAGGAGAGAAAAAAGATAGAGAGATCTAATTATAAATCTAAGCATAGAGTTTCATGAAAAACCTCTTGCATGAGAGCAACACGCAAAACTAAATGTTTAGATAGGGAAAGAGTGACTTGGGTATATGACAGAAGAATGGAAACTTATAAATATAGACAGATATACAGAGAATTCAATAGACTGATATAGATAGATAGATAGATAGATAGATAGATAGATAGATAGATAGATATAAACAGTATATTTATATATGAATAAATGCATATATAAATTTATGCATAGATATATATATATTATATATATATATATATATATATATATATATATATATATATATATATATATATATATAAACAATATATGAGTATATGCATATATATGTACATGTATGTATATACGTTCATCCACATGTACATATAGATACATAACTGGGTACATGACGTGGCAAAAGAACAAGGACAAAAATGGTAAACAAGGTGCAACAAACAAGCAGGCCACATAGAAACATCCCCTTCATCAGCTGCCACCATTAAAACTCCGGCGTTTCGAAGAATTAAGGCAGTACGCATCGTTAAAATGGTTCTTCCCACGAACACAAATTAAATTGTTTTCGTGGAGGGTAGTGGCGGACGGAAAACAAGACAGGAAAACGAAACGGTGAAATAAACAAACAAAAAGGCTGTACAGCGAGACGTGAAGTGTGTATGTCTCGAACGCTGTGAAGCACGTACAGGAGGGGCAAAGAAGTACGTGCGAGCTTGGTGATTCCAAGAACGAAAAGAAATAGCAGCCGCACACACGTGACCAAGGCTGTATGAAGAGAAAGAGTAGCAGAGGGAAAAGGAGGGGAGGAAGTAGAATAAAAGTGAGCAACGAGAGGTAGAGAGAGAGAGAGAGAGAAGTAGTGACAGGTAGAGGCGAAGAACAGTAGAGGGAAGAATGAGAGGGGGAGATAGAAATAGAGAGAGTCGCGTTAGAGAAATATATATATATATATATATGAATACACACACAAGCATACAAACACACAAACACACACACACACACAAGCACACACATACAAGCAAACACACACATGCAAGCAAACACACACACACACACATATATATGTACATAAACACAATAATTCGGCTGATTTGTATAACATGCCTTGTTTCAAGCAATCTTTTAGTCTCAACACACATGGTTGGTTTTATTTGTAAAATAGGACTCTTGTCTACGAGAAAACACAAGAAAACAAAAACGAAAAGAGGGTTGATGCAACGGGTGGAACGAGAAATCATAAGGTGAATAAAAACGGAAAAAGAAAAGAAAACCGAAACAGGTGTTTCATCTGTCCGTTGAAATCATAATTAATCTAGCTGGAGTCGAATGATTCAGCTACTCAATCTGGAAACGATGGTGTTTTTCACTTCGACCAATGGAATGTGTCCATGTGCTTGCATTTGCTAAAAGTTTCGGATCTGGAATTAAGAAGTGTCGTTGAATTCCATCTAAAAAGAATAAGTGACTTGTCAGCTACACATACCTTGCATCTCTTTTATCTATCTACATACCACGTAGATTTCTCCACGGTACTCGACTTTTTGTATGAAGTACGCAGTTAGTCTTTAGATCCCATACATAGCTAGCCAATATAGTGGTCTTATTTTCGTTGCTGTATCGAAAATGATGCTAGTGGTTTGTATATCGTCGTCTTTTAAAATTGCCTTCGCATAAAAGTACATGATTTTTTTTTTCAATTGCTTATTTTGAACAGTGCTGACTCTTCGGCTTCATAAACGACTAAGTTTATCATACACGCCTGATCAAATGAGCGAGGATCTGGGTCTCGAAGGTTACAACAGTAGGCTCTGTGACTTATGATACATGTATATATGTAATATGTGTGTATGTGCATATGAATATATGCATATATATAAATAAATAAATATATATATATATATATATATATATATATATATATATATATATATATATATATATATATATATATATATATACACACACACATTTGTATACCAGCGACTTTTGTTTCCTCATCAATTTAGAAAAATGGGTATTTGGTAATGAAATTTTCTAAAACTATGCTTTAGATAGTGTTGATTCCGATTATTTCAGAATGGGTATTGAAATAAATTTTCCGAAACAAAATGTAATATTTGTCAGTACATGTGTGTGTGCGTGTTCACCATTTTTTTTTTTTTTTTCCATATTAAATTCTGATATAACGTAATCTCCACACTCTGAAATGTATTTGTCGAAATTATCGTTGAAAAATATCTCTTTTTCAGAACGTTATGAGGCAACAAAGCCAACTCGCGTGAATTTTCTGAAATTCCTCTCCTCATTCTTCCAAAAACATTTTGTTTTCACAACAAATTGATATATAATCTGAATTTACATCTGAAGCATATTTGTAGAAAATTTCATTAAAAATATCAATTTATCTGAAAATTATGAAGTCGGCAAAATTGTGTATGAAAGCTTATTGCATTAACACCACAAAACATTCTTGAAGATGAAGCCTAAAACACTTGGTATAGTGGAATTCGGGGATTTTGTTTTTCCAAACAAACTTTACTGGGCTGTTATGCAGATGCGGAAGAAAAATTCATAAAATTGACGTAAAACAACCATGTTTTTAGCCAAACATTCCCGAAAGAATGACTGTACTATTTACACGTGTGTCTGAGTGTGTGTGTGTGAGTGTGTGTGTGTGTGTGTGTGTGTGTGTGTGTGTGTCTGTGTCTGTGTGCATCGTCGGTGTTGTTGTTATTGCAGCCATGATTGTGTTTTCAAAATCCCACATGGTAGAAGGCACATTTTAAATATGGGAATAACGCTGCATTAGTAAGTAAAAGGTGTTTCACTTAATTATAATTAGAGAAATAAAGTTTCTGATTTAGTTTGGAGGAGTTGACGTAAAAGTAGAAGAAAACATTCAAAAAGGAATCTATGTATAATATATATATATATACTTACATGCACAAGCACAAGCATATATATTATTTATCTGTTCTACAATTGTGTCACCTCTTCTTTCAGGAAAGACTACTTCTCTATTCTACTTCTTCAGTCGGCCATTTTCCATCGGTCCAGTAGCGCTTGTAAACCTATTTTCCTACGCTTTTAGTGATAACTTTCTTGCAGATTTTATTTTATTTATTTATATATATATATATATATATACTTTTTTTTTTTTGGACTACCACCCAATTCTCAGACTTCATCTTTTTGGACTTTTAATGCTCACTCGGAATTTTATTTTCATCTTCAAATTTTTTACCATCTCTGTGTTTAACATCTCGTTTTTACCCTGAATTTTTTAAACTTTAACACCTTGTTTCATAGTCCTTCACTAGAGAAAAAAAATCCAAAGCACACACCATTTTACAGCAATTCCTCAACAACTTTAATTACACACTCGTTCACGCAACATAAATTGTACACATTCAATTCATTGACGACATCAAATTTACATATATCTCGACACGATCATATATCCAACAATATACACACCTGCACCATATCTTTTAAGTCAATTTCCAAACACTCGCTGACACATGAACCTACTAACCTGCTCCTAACATAATCTTGTCTCTCAACATAGAGTGTAAATCCTTCAGGTTTTCAACTCTTCACATTCCCACCTCACCCACGCGTCCCTACCCCTAATTCATATTTTTACATTATTTCTTACATTTTTCTGTAATTTTAATTGTGCTTTTATTTTCATTATACTCTCCGCTTCTCTTTATCTTTCTGAAATCTAATCCCTATTTCAAATTCCCAAGCGTTAACATACTACTATATTCGTTATACTTTCTTATTGTGTTGTGCTTTGTCTTATGATTGTACATTTTGCACTATGTGTATGTGTATGTGCGAGCATGTACACAAGCAGTACCTCCAGCACTGTCATCCTAGCACCGCAGAGGCAGTCGAAATATACTGGCTTAAAATCACCTCGTAACACATGTATCTGTCAGCGTGTGCTTGTATACGCGTATGTCTAAATACACGTATGTCTAAATACGCGTATGTCTAAATATATCTGTATACCTCAAGGACATTTTTCCCATTATTTTAATATGGAAAGCTTACTAAACAATTCCTTTCGTTCTCTCTCTCTCTCTCTCTCTCTCTCTCTCTCTCTCTCTCTCTCTCTCTCTCTCTCTCTCTCTCTCTCTTCCTCTCTGTATGTATGTATGTATGTATGTGTGTATGTATGTATTATAGATAGATAGACGGACAGACAGACAGGCATTACATTTGTCTAGTAGAATTTGGAAAATTAAGTTCTCTATGTCCAATACTGTTGCAAAGAATTCTAAATAGTAGGTTGGAATCTTTATGTGTGTGTTGTGCATGTGTGTGTGTATATATATATATATATATATATATATATATATATATATATATATATATATATATCGAGAGAGAGAGAGAGAGAGAGAGAGAGAGAGAGTGGGAGGGAGGAAAAGAGAGAGTGTGATGGAAAGGGAGAAAGAGAGAGATGACTAAATTGGACGGGCAGATGAATGAATGTTTTGATGGATCGCCGGATGGATGCGGTTAATTCTGTTTGAAGCTATGTAATTAAAATTCTCGTAAGATGACTTTGCAGTGCACTTCAATCTCAGACCCACAGATTTTCAGTGTCCTTATACTACATTCTCTATAATTACCAGAGTATATTCTGCTACTCAGAACCAGCGGCATAGCCAGTGGATTCGAGGGTTACAGTCCGCTTCAGGCGAAGCTTTTATATGAGTGATTCTCTTGGGTCTACTATATAATCTGCATAGGCTTTAGAATCCGGGTGAGGTGAAAACTCATAGACTGCCCCGGACGGTACATACTACCTCGTTCTATACCGCCTGCTCCTAAGCCCTCCGGACTCTCTCCTCCTCTATTCACATAGTAATGTACCAAGTTACATCAGCATTTATTTCCACTCCTACTTTCCTTGAAAGCCTTCTCAAGAATATCCTCGTTACCCATGTATTTCATGCAGTCGTTAGGCTGCAGTTGTTTGTTTTTTTTTAAAAGCACTTATACAATCAATCACACCAGTCTAAGAAGAACTGTGAAGTCAAGATGCGCAGTTGCTTCCTCGAAAACAAAACATAAGACAAAACAAATATATCAATGACACAAAAAAAATAACTATTGCACCGTGTAGACAAAGTAACACACGATGCAGTAATCAGTAATACACCTGTTTCCTAAAGACCTTGATTTAATGTCTGATATATTATCAAAGTGCAGGCTTTTAGACGATAAGTTAACAGTCTTTCAATATTCAGCTCCGTCATAAACTAAATGTAAGAGTTAAATACTTAACAACTCTTAATCTCATTTTTTTTTTTTTTTTGTAAGTAATATGACCGTTGAATATGCGCTAATAATCATACTAATAATATATTACATTCCAATGAGGGATCTGAAACGTTTTATCAAAATGTCAAAACGATATATTTTATTTCTCTTCAACGTAGTTGAGCGTCAGAGAAAATGGGTGATTTCTTAGTGCTTCATGTCCGATAAGGAGGAGAATAATAAATATTGCATTAGAGTTATGGGAAGAATAGTTTGCGTGAACCTGTAGTCATGGTATATCACATATCAACAAGATGGTGGTATTAAATTACTGATATCAAGGTAGCGAACGCCGAATACGCAAACAGTCTTTATGAGCTGAACTGTTAGCGTGCATTTCAATTCCAAACTGAAATCTCTTCCTTTATCACAGCCAAGGCCAATGAAATAAGGCCAAACACTTCACAAAGTCTTTCTCCCAAGTGAAAAGGAATGTAAACAAGAAAATTATTTTCTTTTTAGACCTTAATGCCATGTGTCCTTTTCCTTCCAAAAACAGTATGATAAGATAACATGGAAAGTTAGCACTTATTTTTCTGAGTTGAGCGAGTACATAGAGGCACTTCAATGAATGTTTATGCTGTTGCTGTTGTTCTTTCTGATAAGCATGATGATTTTTAACTGCAGGTAAGTACTTATCCATGAGACATATGATCAAACCATTATAGCCATAACAAACCTGTCGTCATTTTAGAGCTATTTCGAATTACAATATCTCATGACTCCTTCCTTTTCATAAGATGATAGGATATGATTTAGAGGATATATACCTGCTATCTTTAGCACGTCGATCCTAAAGGACCTATCAAGTGTAATGGGAAAGTTATGTTAATTTTAAGGTTCAGGAATGAAAGTACATTAGTTCTTGCTATGCTTAGAGCAAACCTATTTTCAACCAAAACTATTTATTACCACAGCGTTTTGCTCTAACGTACCTAAAATTACACAAGTCAACGTATCCTTACTTTCTTTCCTCGGGCTGCAGGTTGGGATTCAGAGAGGTTTTATTTATATATCTTAACTCTATCATATGTTGTGAACAATTGTTTCATCGGTTGTTGATTCCCAATCAATCACTTGTTCACTTCATTTTATCTTTTACTTGTTTCAGTCATTAGACTTCGGCCATGCTGGGATACCGCCTTGAAGGATTTTTAGTCGAATGTATCTACTCCAGTACTTGTTTTTTTTTTTTTTTTTAGCCTGGTACTTATTCTATCAACTTGTTTTGCCGAACCGGCTGTCATGCGGTGGTGGGGAAAAACACTGACACAAAGACACACAGATACACACACATACATACATGCATACATACATACATACATACATACATACATACAGACAGACAGACAGACAGACAGACAGACAGACACACACACACACACACACACACACACACATATACATAATATATATATATATATATTTATTTATTTATTTATGTGTTTCAGCCAAGTGGCTGCGGTCATGCTGGTGCACCACCGTATATATATATATATATATATATATATATATGTGTGTGTGTGTGTGTGTGTGTGTGTGTGTATATATACGTCTTACCTTTATGCATAGTTATATACTTAAATATGTATATATAAAAGACAAGAGTTAAATTGAAGGGTTACACAATATCTTTCAGTAGAGTATAATATTTACTTCATTTTTTTTACAAAGGTTGAAAGTTAATTCGAAGTTTCTGGTTAGTAGCCTTCATTTGATAGTTTTATATATGTCTCTGAATGTCCGAATAGTTGATTTTGTGTTTTATCACGTCTATGAACCTTTAAGTTACATGAGAAGCTATGTCAACCTGTTACTCAATAAATACAACCCCAGCTATATGCGTTGTATGCAACTTCCGCTCGTTTCTTCACTCAAAAACACAACTCAAATACAATTATATGTTAGTTGGTGGTGCCTTAATATGGCCACAGTCTTTAGGTTAAGACACATGAAAGAATAAAATATACGCATTCACTACACGCATCTTAATAAGCACTTACATGCATTATACATTTTAATGGTTCCAAGGACGGTGTAAGTCGCTGCACAAGCTCAGTTCTTCTTACATCAGAAACAGCTGTAAGGTAGCGACGGTGACTACGTAACTCTTGCCCTTTTGTCATTCATAAATTGATATTGTGCTTTGTATTCTCATAACGCTTTGCACAAGGCATAAGTATACTGATATTAGTATCGGTATTAGTATCGCTATGCCTAAGCGAAACCATTACACAGACACACATATGTATATTACCGTTTTTTTATGTATGTCTCCTCTGTATTCAATCATTTAAATTCTTCCTCTGAAGAAAGATCTCGTTTATAACAAAGATACAAAGCTCTATCGTTGGAATGGAGAGTACGAAAGCAATGTCACATTTAACATGATAAAAGTCTTGCATAGTTTTACTGTTCCGCTCACAAGTTGCATTTGTAATGTGCGAATCATTTGGTTGATCTCGTTTTTTTTTTTTTGTTTTTGTTTTTTGAAAATCCAAGCTTATCTAGACTGACAATTAGGCATTTACTTATAAAACCAAGTGCTCCAATTATTATTGGTATAAATGTAAATTTGTAATCCGGATAAAGAAGCTGAAGGTTTCGAAGCAGTTGCCCAGAGTTAACTTCTTTGTCTTTGATTTTCAGAGAGATATTGACATCAGCAGGACAGCTGAACTGAATCACGGTACATACTTTTTCTTGTCTGTCTCAAACAAAAATATCCGGCCTGTTATGTTTACACTTGACAGATGTTTCGATGGGAATGTTCTACCAGTATTCCTTGTGCTGGTATTTGTGTATGTATTCAATAACAGGGGTATTCTCGATATTATTCTAGGATAGTATGTATGTATGTATGTATGTATGTATGTATGTATGAATATTTTTGTGGAGTTTATACTTACTTTTCACGCACAAGTCATTGATCACGTATCCTGAAGATACCGAACCCGGAGCCATGTAACTGTGAAATGAATTTCTTAGCCATACAATCATAAAGCCCTCGTTCTAGAGGGTTTTCTCACAGCTTCAACAAAGATTTTCTAATATTCAAGAATAGTAGTGAAGGTTTTTATAGTAAAGTACCTTTGTTGTGAAGATTGATTCACTAAACACTCAGTCCCTTCCGTTAACAATTGTAGCAAAAATAATTGAACTTGCTTTTGTAGAGCCGAAATAATTCAAAACATGACAAGTAAATTCGAAATTGAAGACTATCACGCGAGAAGCGGGTAGGAGAGAATAAAATATTGGTTTGTAAGTAAGAGAAGTTATTTTCACTTAGAGGGTAATCAAATGTAAAACAATGTTGACATATTTCCTTTATATCTATAATGTATTATATTAATAATTTCATATCTAGTTGTATTTTGTTCACTGCGTGTGACTGCGTTATGATTATACACATATGTAAACATTAAACATACTTCTGTACATGTATCTGCATATGTATAAAAGCTTGGCAAGGCTGGTATAGCGAACGATAAGAGCCTGACAAATCGATTCCTCGACGCATTTTAGATTTCCTGTTCAAGTCACTTCAGTTTTACTGATTGTACATTTAGGAAAACCATCACCATAACATATTTCCGTTCTGTTTTTACCTAAATTACAAGGCCTGTATATCTAGTAAAGAAAAAAACAGCATCACTATCTCATCAACACACATGTGGGAGTGTGTGTGAAAGAGTATGTGAAAGTGCGTGCGTATATATATATATGTGTGTGTGTGTGTGTGTGTGTGTGTGTGTGTGTTGTGTGTTATATTGCAAACACGATTTGGCTAATGTTTTATCCTTATCAAAGAATTTTTTTATTCTTATATTATCACGAGATTTCCTTGAAGTTTGTATGGAACAGTGAAGCTTCCAAATGTTTTATCAACGTTTCTAGCCCTTCATAGTCTAATCTTCAGGACAAAAGTCATGTTTATTGTTGCCTTTCTATTGTAAGCAAGACCAATGGGATTAGTGTAGATTTTCTTACAAGAATTTTTATAGAGAGAGAGTAAGATAGATAGACAGAGAGAGAGAGAGAGAGAGAGAGAGAGAGAGAGAGAGAGAGAGAGAGAGAGAACAAACAGGGGAAATAGAACTCAATACGTTATTATATATACTTTTTAATTATTTTTAATCGACAGAAAATTGCAAAAGTAACTCAAGAGTCGAGGGTTTCGTGGATATGTATCGACGTTTTGTAGGTGATATGCACGAAACTGCACTCTGTGCCATGATTGTAACATTGTGGTGATAAATATAATGCGAAACGTGTATATATATATATATATATATATATATATATGTGTGTGTGTGTGTGTGTGTGTGTGTGTGTGTGTGTGTGTGTGTGTGTGTGTACTCATAGTTATTCGGTACCGCTGATGTAGTCTCCTTTAGAGAGACATAGAAATATTAATATTTATTTATATATATATATATATATATATATATATATATATATACATATATACTCTATTTCCTAATTTGGGATATATATAAATATATATCCTTGATTCTGTCACCTCGGTGAAGTTGTGAGAAACCTAAAATAATACATACACACTTACTACTTCTTTTACATTAATATTACTTCGAAAAACAATATGTTTTATTAGGTACCAAGTGTTTTGCCATACATTTTCGTTACAGTCACTTTGCAGTATCCTTCGTAATAAAGATAAAATGTATAACGATATATTCTAAAGCCACATAATATATATATATCATTGTTACAATATATGAATGAGGTAAATGTTAAAGATAAGATTTTTTGTTTTCTTTTATGTCTCATCTACAACGGTATTCATTTAGTCACAAAATACGGCCCCGGATCAAATCACGTATCAAGCTTAAGCATATACATACATATATGAATATATCATGTGTGTGTGTTTATGTGTGTGTGTGTATGGTATATGTGTGTGTATATATATATATATGTATAAATATATATATATATATATATATATATATATATATATATATATATATATATATATATATATATATATATATATATATATATGTCCATATATATATTATCCTTTTTTTATAGAATACATGATCAATAAATACGAGTTCTGCAATAATAGTATAATACAGTATACCTGCAAAAATTTACCGACCTGCTTAAGAATGCTTTTAAACAATTTTTTCTTTCTGCATTTGATCGCACAAAGAATCAAATGCTGTTATTGCACGACATGTATATATCATTGTTTCTACGTATAAAGCATTGTTCTGCTTAGTAGCAGGGAAGAGTACGTTCCGAGGCTAGTAGTATTATTATATTTTCATTCGTGTAAATACGAGACGAAGTTTTTGTTGTTAATGAAAAGATTCTTTGGCAATGAGGTAATTTTGTATGCATACCTCAAGCCGTCTGGTAACATATGATTGCCGAAATGCAAATACACATTCACTATACAGCCATTTGTCTTCCTTTTGCTAGTGGATATATGTGAGCTGAACGAATCTTCAAAATTTTCGATAAGAGGTAAATTACACTCTGTATTTTTTAATATAAATATACTCCAGTTTATTTTTGCATATTTGAGCGATTATGCTATTATTAGGGCCCATGCAATTATTGAATACCGTGTATTCTATAATAAAGGAACATCTATCGGGGTACGTTTTAAAAGATATTTATTGGTGCAAGCATGACTGTGTGGTTAAGATGTTTGCTTCGCAAAACTGTTAGTTTAGGTTTCATCCCACTTCGTGGCACCTTAGGTAAGTGCCATGTGAGTGAACATGATAGACTGTGGAAGACTAGATATATCTATATATATGAGCATGCGTGTTTTTTTATGATTCCCTTACGCCATGACAACCCGTCTTAATTTGGTTTCCGTAAGCTAGCAGTGATATAAAAGAAAACGTGAAAATAATAATCAGATTTAAAATGAATACTCGTTTCTATTTTTTCAGTCCATTTCCTAATGTCGTCGTCGTCGTCGTCGTCGTCATTGTCATGTATCGTTCGCCTGCAGCGCATTGATAACACTACAACAAAAGACTTCTCGATAAAGCGGGAGTTCTCCAACTGCCTTTCCACTCTTGTCTATCTCTTGCATTCTTTGCCTACCTCTTAATTTACTACTCTCTATTCTTCCTTTCATAATAATATTTTCCACAACTCTGCTTCTTCGAATATGGCCATAATAGATAAGCTTTTGCTTTTTGACAATGTTCAGGAGTTGTTGTCTTTCAACTACTTGTTCTATCACTCATTCCTTTGTCCGATGATCCTTGTGAAATACTCGTAGCATTCGCCTATATACCCATACATCAATTGATTATATTCTCTTCAAAGTTTTTCAGAGTCCATGCTTCGCAACCCTAAATGCGTATTGGTCAAATGAGTGCTCGCTCTAATCCCTAATATAAAAGCATTGTTTCATATTTAGAAACAATTATATATTCATCACCCGTCGTAAATGTGTAAGTATTATATTCTTTGATCTTACAAATATCAATTTCTTTATAAAGATTTTGTGGTTGCATGATAAAATTGAGTTCACAACCCAGGCTGTTGATAATATAGGAACGCTTGAATATATATACTGATAACAAACGGATATGTAAACCATCTCCAAATACAACCAACTGCTTTTCTATAAACATGGTCTATCGAGCTATTCAAAACCTACAGATCTTTAGGTATGACGTAAATGAATATCTATGTTAATTTCAATATTTCAAAATTTGATTTTACTGCGCATTGTTGCATTTGCAGTATATCTACACACGCGCGTGTGTGTGTGTGTGTGTGTGTGTGTGTGTGTCTATGGTAAGGGCTTGTGTATATTTACATAGAGAGAAAGGTTGGAAGGTAAAAAGGTTTCTTTCCTACCCTCAGTCTACCCGATAGTAATACCTTCCGTTGAATACAGTTCTATATTTAAGAGATGAGGAATTACGTACATTATTCGACGGATATTTGTCATCATTTTGTTTCAGCCTTCTTCAGGTGTCTTGAGGAAATTTCGAACCTGGGTTCTCATTCCTAAGGCATTTTTCGGTGTTATTATTATTATTGTTCAAGTCACTGCTTGGAATCAAACTCGGAATCTTGGGGTTAGTAGCCCGCTCTCTTAACCACTACGAGGGCAATTATTGAGTGAATTTTAGGGCTTATAGATCTAATACTTTTCCTATCCTTCCTTAATACTGGTTCCCATATGCTGCTCATATCTGCACAGTATTAAGGAAGGACAGAAAAATATTCGATTGATAAGACCTAAAATTCACTCCATAATTACCTACTGGCATATGGCGTAGTGGTTAAGAGCCCTGGCTACTAACCCCAATATTCCGAGTTCGATTCCAAGCAATAATAATAACACCGGGAATGAGAATTCAGATTCCCCTGAAGAAGGCTGGAGAGTAACATGATATAAAAATTCATGTTATTTCATTCACCCACAGCAAGTTGAGCCTTTATAGCATAAGTCATGTTACCCGCGAAGTATTCCTACATTAAGCATATTTATGTATATTCTGAGTTATTTAATACACGCTGTTAGCTTAGGTTTCATCCCAGTTCGTGGCACCTTAGGTAAGTGCCATGTGAGTGAACGTGATAGACTGTGGAAGACTAGATATATCTATATCTATATATATGAGCATGCGTGTTTTTTTTATGATTCCCCTACACCATGACAACCCGTCTTAATTTGGTTCCCGTTGTTATAACATGTCCTAGATGGACTACTTGGAATTTAAATTCTCATTTGGTATGTATACAAAGCTTGCTTTAACACAAAGACTATCGCTTTCTGAATGGTACGTATATATAGCAGTAGGATAGCAGTAGAAGAAGAATCGACTCTAGTACTGAATTTTAATATTGTTTGTCGACTGCGAAAGGATGAAAAGTAAAGTTCACCTCGGCGCTGTTTGAACGCCGAGTACAAACAGCTGAAACGTTTCTCTGTACTTCGATTGTCAAATGTATTCTATTTTAGAGAACGCTACACGCTGTTTCCCTACATCGGCGGTGATCACTGTAAAATTCTCGATTCCTCCTGCATATCGTTGGGTATCATATTCGTTCGGAATCATTTCACTTGCTTGTATATGTAAATTAAATGTAAGCCATTTATCTAACAACGTCTTGCTGTTTCTTTCATCCACCTTTACCAAAAAATGAAGCCGTTTATCTGTATCAGGAATCAGAATTGTTCTTTCGTTTAATTTCCTTTATATCTACATTTATTAATATACATAGTAGCTGAAAGGCGTAATTTGTGTGTGTGTGTGTGTGTGTGTGTGTGTGTGTGTGTGTGTGTGTGTGTGTGTGTGTGTGTATGTGTATGAAAGAGAGTGAGTGCATGTAAGTGAGCAAACACGTACGTGCATGTGTGCGTGTGATCGATGTACAAATTTTAATAAGTGTAATTTATTTTCATTTATTCGAAGCCACAGTGGCTTTTGTCTGCCTCTACTCTGAGTCATTCGTTTTCATCACGTTCCTTTCAGCCTCACAGACACACAGACACACAGACAGATAGATAGATAGATAGATAGATAGATAGATAGATAGATAGATAGATAGATAGATAGATAGATAGATAGATAGAAGTCTTACATGTTTGTATATATGCTCGGGAGGTTATTTTATCAGCATGTGCATATAAATGAGCGTCAATATTATGTTGTATGTTTAATGTAGGTCGTCATATGTCATATGTCATATGTCATATGTCATATGTCATATGTCATATGTCATATGTCATATGTCATATGTCATATGTCAGGTGAATGTCACTTATATTCATTGCAGTATCTCGATGATGGCTGACATAGTTTCAGTATCGGTCTTTCAAGGAAAAACATATTCAAACGTTTGTTGTTGCATGCCATTTTGTACGGCTCCGCATGAGAATTTTAAAAAAAGAAAGCCAATGAAACATTTGATTGTAAAGTTCTCTTGCAGCTTTCAATAGAATGCTGCAGCTGCCTTGTGCTAATATTGATTTTAAATTTTTGAACAAGGTCAGCATGTTTGAGGGGCGGGGCTAGTCGATTTCATCGACCCCAGTGTTTAACCACTACTTATTTTATTGACTCCGAAAAGACGAAAGGCAAAGTCGACCTCAGCGGAATTTGAAGTCAGAATGTAAAAACGGACGAAATTCTGGTAAGCATTTTGTCCGGCATGCTAACGATTCTGTCAGTTCACCGGCATACATTCACTTTTAAATAGCGGTTTCGAATTTTAGCACAAGGCCAGAAATTTCGAGGGTGGGAGGTAAATCGATTACATCGACCCCAGTACTCAACTAGTAATAGTCATATCGACCCCGAAATATAAGATATGGTCGACCTCGGTGGAATTTGAAATCAGTGTATAATGACGGACGAAATGTCGCTAAGCATTTTCTCCCTGGCGTGCTAACAAATCTGCCAGTTCGTTACCTTACATTCACTTCTAAATAGTAAAATGTGATACTCTTGCGTTAGCGCGATTTAGTGCATGTTAAGTGTCTTGGTCACGGAAGTTTTATTGTGCCTTCCTGGTAACGGTAGTTCAGACCATTTCTTCTCAGCTATCCGCAGATTCCACTGTATATAATTCA
>NC_142933.1:39311461-39343961 GCF_046866305.1 Octopus bimaculoides | reverse complement strand
CAACTGTGAATAAAGACTAGAGGAACTGAAGGACACACTTATCCAAAGAGCCTTCCTTCCTAGCATAATCACCAACGGAATAAACAAGGCGAAACAAATTGATGTCAATGAATTTGGAAAAACGAAAAACAAGAGAAAGAAAAAGGTCCATTCGTGTCAACCTTCAATCCCAGAAACACCGAAATATTTGATCGCATCCACAAAAATCTCCCCATCTTATTTTCCGATGAAAAAAATTAGAAAAATCTTAGAAAAATCTTAGAAAAATAACAAATCATCAAAAGCAAAAGGCAGCCCCAAACACTGAAACTCATTCTCACTGGAGTAAAAACATATAAAAATAAAATAACCTTCAACCCAGCAGTCACAAAATACAGGAGAACAAACTGTGGCACTTGCCTTTACTTTACTGAGGGATCAGAATTTAAATTCAAAGATAGTAAAGCCTTCAAAAACAAGTCCAACTTCACCTGCAACACGGAAAATAGTAGAGCTAATCGACTGGCCCCCTCCCCAAAAATATTGGGCCTTGTGCCTAGAGTAGAAAAAATATATAAGAAGAAACACTTAGAAATAATTTTATACATATCATCATTTTTAGAAAATACTTCCCATCATCTAAATCTTTTTTCAATATGCATATATGCCAGCACACACAAACACACACATATACACTCACATACACACAGCTGGTGACCACACACATACACACAGGGGAAGATACTCAAAAGAATGCATCTAACCCAAGGAAAAATCCTAATTCTGTGGTCAACAAGAGAAATTCTTCACAGCATACACACCCATCAACTCACAGCTGGTCATTTTTCAAAACATATTGAAAGTGCATTCAACACAACACACACAGACACACACACAAACAAACAAGCTAATACACACACACACAAACAAGCAAACACACACACTCACAAACACACACACACAGGTAGACATAAAACTTATTCAATAAATGCTTTTTAGCCACTCCCTTGACAGGAACACACAAAGATTTCTTTTAGACAGTAGACACCCTTTCACTCACTCTCTAGCACTTTAAATTCTACACTAAACTATATTTAAAGAAGTCTTCAACGAAAAATCTCCAGACATGTTCTTGGTAACCAGACAGAAGATAGACTGTTTTTACTTCAAATTATTCAAATTTTTAAAAATTTTTACTAATATTTAATAAGCTAAAATACATCGAAACTAGTAATATTAATATTTTTATTCATATAATCTTTTATTAAATTTCCTCTTAAACTGAAATGTCTTAGACTAAATTCTGTGCTATTTCTACTTCCATCTTTATATATATATATATATATATATATATATATATATATATATATATATATATATACTCTTTTACTCTTTCACTTGTTTCAGTCATGTGACTCTGGCCATGCTGGAACACCGCCATTATTCGAGAAAATTGACTCCAGGACTTATTCTTTGTAAGCCTACTATTTATTCTATCTTTTGGCTTCTTAGAAACTGGAGATAAATATTCTTAAAAGAAACCATACTGACTGAATTAATAAAAGGGACAAGAGCCACCAGAAAGGAAAACACCTCGTAGTTATTCGACTTAAGTCTAAGTTAACTTGTCAATTTTTACACTAAAGTTTTTTATTAAAAGGTCATATTAAATAAGTTAGTCTTAGATACACTACTTCTGAGTAGAGGATAGTTTGGTCAAGCGTGGAGGACTTTTGATCATAAATCTTCCTGTCTGAGTAGAACTGAGGATAATCAACAACAGCAACAACAAGCATACATTGAACAGTGGGGTTGTCACGGCTGGAACACCTTTGAAGTGTAGGTTTGTTTGATGTGGCTTAAAGTAGGCCTAAGCCACAACAACTGGTACAAATACGCACCAGAAGGTTGAGAGACAAAAATATTTGAAGCTGACTTAACAAGAAAATGTTAATGCAAATGCACTGAATAAGATATTGGGAAACATGTCAGACAGGTTATTGCTAACGCAACCATTTAAATATTGTCGTTTTAATAATAACTTTTGAGGTTGACACAAGACCTGAACATTTTTATAACCAGGCGGACTTACTCCGATGGATGCCAAATATGTATTATTTTAGAGGCCATTTAGGTAGAGAATTTCAAATATTGGTGAAACTTAAAATTACTATCGGTAGCAGAAAAATAAGATATTCAGAGACACTTAGCTCGTGACCTTACTGTTTCATTATAGATTTCTGCTCATAAATCTTGAATTCACTTCTACCCAATACCAAAGATTAGTTATGTTTGACTTTTTTGTTCTTTGAATAGTTTTAAATATTGGACCGCAGACATTCTGGGGCAACACTTTCGGAGGTTATAATCAGTTGCATTAACACAAGTACTTTGCCTGGTAATTATTTTCATTCCTGTCTTTGAAGATAATCAAAACCGGATAATAATGATTGTTCGCTGTATGTATTAAGTTCTGGTCGAGCAGCTCTTTTATAAGTAGCGCTGCAACTATCAAAAAATAAGACCATATTGGTATTTTAGAAGCCTCTAGGTCAACATTATCCAACGTGGTCTTTCCGTCTTCAAAATGCCTATGTATGATTTGAGGACAATTTAGCTCCTGTTTCGAGGAGGTGTAGCGATTGCATAGAAGCCGCTTGTTTGGTTGTAGCCACATAAACAGCAAAAATTTAGATGACTGGGTGCGAACCACTGATGCTTTGACCTCTACAAATCACTTCCTTGCAACTCTGCGACGAAAACTAGAATGTCCACATGTATCGCATAATGTTTGCTAGTTTAAAAGCTGTTTAATAATGCCCACCAATCTTGATCCGCATTATATTATGTCACGTGAATTCTATTGAGACTCACGTGAACAATAGAAAAAACCTATTGTTATTAGATTCTACCTGCAGCCATTTTTTTCGTTTTCTATTGATTTGCTGTTCGTGTTTAGGTTTCTTAAAATCTATCCAGAACGATTTACGTCGACCATCCAATG
Source organism: Octopus bimaculoides (assembly GCF_046866305.1). Lineage (NCBI taxonomy): Eukaryota > Metazoa > Mollusca > Cephalopoda > Octopoda > Octopodidae > Octopus > Octopus bimaculoides. The sequence continues at coordinate 39,340,978 of NC_142933.1, read as the reverse complement.
CTATTGCCTCTAGATAATAAATAGTGGCAATAGTAATTTAATCTGTGGAGATGAGCAGCGGTGACAATTGCAGCTATAAGAGCTGATTGTGGTTAAAAGGAGTTCTGCCGCTGGCGAAATGCTATTAAATGATAACAACTGTTTATTTGTCATTTTATTTCTAGTCGAAATAAAATCCCGGTTAGAATATATTTGAAAAGAAATTTCTGATTTGTCTCCTGTTAAATGTCCTTATTGAAATATTATCAAACTATTCATACGCCTTCATCAAATACATTTACCTCAGTCATCTGGCACACTTGCCTTTCAAACATTGCTATTCTTCCGACTATGTACGCTATTACTGTTGAAGCTGTCTTCCCCTTACAGCCTATCTGTTTTCCATTCATAAACCAGAAATGCTAACACTTTCTTGATATCTCTATTGTTCATAGATATTGCCTTGCATATACAGGGTGTCTACAAAGATTTTAGACAATTTCAAAAAGTCATTACGAAAACCTTAGGAAATGCGTATTAAAGTTTTTTTTTAAATATCAATAGTTTTATGAACGTCATGATTTTATATTTCAGACCACAATTAATGTTGCTTTGTGTTTCAGACAGTGAGTACTCCACATGAAAAGGCACAATTTGTGGTCTTGGTTTAACGGAACAATGTCAGATATTCGAACACGAAGAAATTACACAGCTAAACATGGACAAGCTCAGGCACATTAGTTGATTCTTATCTTGCATAAGCAATTTATGGAAACGGTGATGGTGCTACATAAACAGGAAACTGAAAGGCTAAGAACATCTGAAGAAGATATTGATCGTATCCGTCAATCATTTCAACGCTCCCCATCTAAGTCCACCCGTACTACTTCCGCTCAGATGCAATTACCGAGATCACCAATTCATAAAGTGCTGCATAAGAATCTGAGATTTTATGCATATAAAAGTCAGTTATTAGACATAATTAAGTTAAATGACAGACCACAACGAAAAAAATTTGTTATTACGATCCTGCAAAAATCGAAGAAGATAACCTCTTTAATCACATTCACTTTACCGATCAGGTAACCTTCCGTGTGTCTGGAAAACAGCAAATATCGTGCAAAAATTTGGAAATCGGAAAATCCCCACATTACTGAGGAAATCGAACGTGACAGTTGGAGGTCAATGCGTGGTGCGGGATTTTATGCAACAAAGTTATAGATCAGGTCTTCCCATTAGAAAAGACAATAACAGCTGATGTTTACCTTGGTATTCTAAATGAATATGTTGTGCCACAACTAGATTCCCATCCAAATGTCATCTTTCGGTAATCGCTTCATCGGGGAATAAACGTATGCGGATTTTTAAATGAAAGGTTTCCAGATCGCTGGAAGAAAAGGTGGCCTGATTCTTTGCCCCTCCCCCATCCCCAAATATAACAACCATGGGCTTTATGCCCCATCCCACCCCTCACCGTGAAATTAGTGTTTCAGCAAAAAGGGATGATAGAATAAGTGCCATGGTTAAAAAGTAAATACTGAGGTCGATTTGTTCGATTAAAATCATTCAAGTCGATGCTCCAGCTTGACCGCAATTCAGTGACTGAAACAAGTAAAAGATAAAAGATAAAGCACTGAAAAGGACAAAGGCGGTAAACTGGCAGAATCGTTAGCAAGCCGGGCAAAGTGCTTAGCGACATTTCGTCTGTCTTGGCGTTCTGAGTTCAAATTCAGCCGGAGTTGATTTCGACGTTCATTCTCTCGAGGTCGGTAAAATAAGTACCAGTTGAATACTGGGGGCGATGTAATCGATATTTCCCCTCCCCCGAAATTGGTGGCCTTGTGTCAAAATTTGAAAACAATATATAAAAACACAAACTTAAAAAGCGACACGGAGCTTACTTGCAGAATAATAATCTCAACATTTTCAAGTCAGTGAGTGAAATGTTGAGCAGGAGCAGAAAACAGATACAGTGTGATCGAATATAAAAGCAAGAACGTACATGTAAATAGAACTGAATTACTTCAAGGCTGGAAAAGCTATTTTGTATAAAATCTTAACACTAAATTCCAACGCAAACCGGGAGCAATATAAAATATGCAGGATGATCCTTCAGAGTGCATACTAATGCAAAATTAGAAAAAGGAAATGTAGAAAAGTAACAAAATGCTTGAAAGACCATGAAACCCTTCATACAGTTGTTATAGACAACAGAGGAACACAGGTTTTATGTTATAGGTAATATTGAACATAGTGCGAAAAATAGAAAACACACCGAATGACTTAAACCGCTTGATAATAGCACCAATTAATGAACGAGGTGACATGCAAATATCGAAAACTCCAGAGCGATTTCTTCCTGGGGAAACATGTTCAGTAAAACTTTTCACAATAGAATATAAAAGGAAATCGAAGAACCGACATGAGAAAGTGATTATAGATTTAGACTTACGAGATGCACCGTTGGTGCAATTTTATAAAGTCGGAAAGCTTGTTGACAAGCTGACCAAAAGGAACATCAAATATTCTTGCACTTGAACTTCATCGATAAGCGACTGACTTCGACACGACTTGGAGCAAGTCTTTTAGGAAGTGATGACAGTAATGTATATGTGTATGTATGTAGGTAGGCAGGTAGGTACGTACGTATGTATGTACGTATCTTTTATCTTTTGTCTTTTACTTGTTTCAATCATTTTTGACTTCAGTCATGCTGGAGCACCGTCTTAGAGGGTTTTAGTCGAACAAATCGACCTCAGGACTTAGTTTTTAAAGCCTGGTACTTATTCTATCGTTCTCTTCTTTTGCTGAACCGCTATATTACGGGGGCGTAAATACACCAGCACCGGTTATCGAGCGGTGGGTGGGGACAAACACTGGCACAAAGACGCTCACATTAAGAAGCTTGCTTCCCAACCACATGGTTCTGCGTTCAGTCCCACAGCGTGGCGACTTGGGCAAGTATCTTCTACTATAATCTCGGGCTAACCAAAGCCTTGCGAGTGGATTTCGTAGACGGAAACTGAAAGAATCCCGTCCTGTGTGTGTGTATGTGTGTGTGTGTGTGTGTGTGTGTGTGTGTGTGCGTGCGTGCGTGTGTGTGTGTGTGTGTGCGTGCGTGCGTGTGTGTTTGTGTTTGTGCCCCCAACCATCGCTTGACAACCGATGTTAGTGTGTCTACGTCCCCGTAACTTAGCGATCCGGCAAAATAGACCGATACAATAAGTATTAGACCTACAGAGAATAAGTTCTGGGGTCGATATGTTCAACTAAAGGTGGTGCTCCAACATCGCCGCAGTCAAATGACTGAAACAAGTAAAAGAATATATATATAGACATATATATATATATATATATATATATATATATATATATATATACGACGGTCTTCTTTTCAGTTTCCGTCTGTGTATGCATATGTATACATGTATGTATGTATATATGTATGTATGTATGTATTTATGTATGTGTGTTCTCTTTCCTTTTTTTCATTTTAAGTTAGAGTAAATTCTGACCGGCCACCTACTTCGTAGCACGGTTGTGAAGGAAAGTATCTTGCTTTAACCAATATCTTTTAAATCTTAAGAAGGGCTTGCTGATTTTTATAGTACCAGATAACGTCCCTCGTTCTATAATCAAATATGAACACTTATGTATGTATGTATGTATGTATGTATGTATGTATGCATGTAGGTATTTATGTATATATAAATGTATATATTGATGTCTCTCTGCCTCGTAACTTCGCGGTTCTACAAAGAGGGAATGATGAAACCAGTAGCTGATCGTCATGAGCAGCTAAAATACTAATGGTAATGTACAGCATGGGCGTTGTTCAATTACACAAACCAATCAAGGTATAATTGAATTTACACCAACAAAAAACTGCTTATATACACACATGCACGAACACAGAAACACGTGTGTGTGTGTGTGTGTGTGTGTAGATTTATATACATACATATACAAACAGATAGGCAGATAGATAGATAGATAGATAGATAGATAGATAGATAGATAGATAGATAGATAGATAGATAGACAACCCAGTCTGTCCTGTCAATGAATCAAACCTATGAAAACACCTGTTCTTTATAAATTTAAGTCTTTGACGACTCTTTTATTCGTTGTTTCTTTTGTAATTAAGAAACCGATACTAAAAATATATGAGCAGCATTATTGCTACACTATTCTATTTACTCCTTTTATTTGTGTATTTTATTTTATTTTGATAATATGTTCGATATTTTATTTATTTTTGTCTATACCTAATCAAATATGTCCTCAACGTAGATTTAACTGCATTTCAGCCGAACAAGAAATGTCGTTATCGTTTGTAACATTCCAGCTTACAAACAATGACATACTTCAATCGTTTCATCTAAACAGTTTTCTTCTCCCGCCATCGTGTAGCGCTATAAATATAAATAGACGAATGCGTTAGTATTAACCAATATAAATAACATCAAATAGAAAATGCTGTGGATTAGACGCTCTAGACACAAATGTGCTATTGAATTCTCTTCACATTGTTTGTTCCTCTGGAGAGAAACAATCTCTTTGATTGTTTTCTTAAGAAAAGAGAAAAAAATCTTGCATGCGAAGTAAAATAGAGAGAGTACGTAATGCGCCAACATAACTTTCTTGTCCGTTCCTCTTGTTAAATCGGAATCTTCGATGACACCTATGTCTTTTTTATTCTACTCTAAAAAAATTAATGATCTGGAAATTAAAAGTAGAGAGAGAGAGTGAAAGAATACCAAAAATTTAAAAAAAACAAGATGATCAAAATTGCCGGCTTGGCTCTCAAAGAAATAGAGAGAGTTAATGGTGAAGTTTCAGGTGCCGTACTTCTTTGAAGTTAGATGTCAAGGAGAAAGCAAGTGAAAGACGGGGGAAACTGAAAAACGTAAAAGGAGCAGGCAACACGAAAATGTCTGACGTGTGCTTGTCGACATACATGCCTATACATATCGTTCAAAATTGCTCAAAACCTCAAAATAACAAAAGACAGAGACAGGTAAGGGAACGGACATTCAAATAAAATGGAAGAGTCTGTAACGTTCCGAGCCTACACTTTTCGACAGAAAGGAATGAGGAGAGAAAACAGATTGAGAGAAGAAAAAAACGGAGAGAGAAAATGGTAGCATATGTGCATACTTACACAACACACACACACACGCACGCACACACACACACACACACAAACACACACATACATACATACATACATACATACATACATACATAGGCAATAAGAGACATGAGATACGTGAAGTGATTATATATTTATTTATAGACGTGACATCCTTAGGATTACGGCCGTTTTGCAATATTCATTATCTTGTATCAATTTCGGTGTGGAAGAAATTATGCTTACATATTTGAGATATCATTCAACTACGGCAATTTACTCATACGCAGCACCTTTCAGAGCTTGCCGCTATTTCAGTTCTTAATCAAATTGAAAACTGCTTTTGAAGAGGACTGGTCCCTAGCTACGCTTTGGCATACAAAAGTATACATTATAATTAAAGAGCAGTACGTGAAGTACGAGAGTACGTAACAGGCTGAGAGAGACAGTCATGCCTTTACTGGTTTTACTAAGTATACTGTATATCGAAGCGGGTGTTGTAACAATCAAACGTTGTAAGGAATGTAACAGTGGCAACGAGGATTTAAACAACTCACGAAGAATAAACTTGACGAGGATTTTAACAACTCGCGACTAATTAACAACTCGCGAGGAGTTAACAAACTCACAAAAGCTTTCGTTGTGTGAATTTTACGAAAAAAAAAGCGTAAAATTATGGAAAATTTGTTGGTCGGTTTGTTTGAGTTGCAAAAATTGCAACAACAGCAACTGAAAGAACAACAACAGCAGTAGTAGCTACAACTGCAAGAACAACAGCTGGAGCAACGACAACACCATCAACAACAACTGATATAACAACAGCATCAACAACAACAACAAATAATATTACAGCAACAAATGCTGCAATTACAGAAGTCATCAGGAAAGTTAGAAAAAGTGTTTTCGACATACTATATCGCGAACTCCACAACAGAGTTCAAATACGAACCTGACGAAGGAGTTAACTTTGAAGCATACTACAGAAGTTATGAGCAAATCTTCGAGAAAGAATGTAAAGATTGTAACGACGAGATGAAAACCACGCTTAATCTTAAGGAAACTGGTGGTAACAAAACATGAACGATATAGTAGTTATGTACTCCCAAGAAAACCTTCGAACATAAACTTTTATAGCACAATAGATATATTGTGTAAAATTCTCAGTGAAAAAAGTTCATTGTTCAATACATATTGGAAGTGTCTGAACACAGAAAAACAACGATGAGGACAACATCACATATGCTGGTAGAGTAAACAGAGAACGCTAGTTTAAGCTGGACTAATTAACGCCAGATATGTTCAAATGCCTGATTTTTACACAGAGACTTACAGCTGAAAACTACGCAGAAGTTAGAAATAGAATTCTCGTAAAGCTGAAACAAAACCAGGATGTAACCCTACAGCAAGTGTCAGGAGAAAGTGAAAGTATAGTCAAATTAAGACACGACACAGAGAAAATCGAATGGAAAGATTGTTTCCAAGTAAAACAAGTGCGAAATATTCAGAATAAATATAAGTGTTTTCTAAAACACGAGAACAATCAGGAAATAAACACATGTCCTGCATGAGAAAGTATACACCTGAGAAAAAATTGTCGATTTAAAAAGCGGAATGCTTTCATTGTGGAAATATAGGACATATAAAGGCGCACTGTAGAAGGAAGATGACAAAACGTCAGAACAAAGGAGAAAGAATAAATAGTATGTCATCGGAAGAAATTGGTAATATAACGATGAGGAAATTCGTGAAGGTGAAAATCAGAAACACAAGTGTTAAAATGCAGTCGGACACTGGTAGTAATATCACCATTATAAATGAAAAAAAAAACATGGAAATATGTCAGTATGCCGAAATTAATTAAATCGAAAAAGGTAGCACTTGGTGTTACGGGAAAAAGATTATATTTTTTCGGTGAATTCATATGTAATGTAACATTTCTAAGTCAAACGAGAAAGTTCGCTCCATGTGAGTTATTTGCTATTACCTTGTTTAATTGCTGAATTGTTGAATTATTGTAATTACTTGAATTTGTTGCAATTTTTATTTGTTTTCCCCATTTACGGGCGAAGTTGTGAAGAACATTATTATGGAGAATAGACAAGTGCAAACAGGCAGTTATACTGCAGTCACTGGCAAAAGACTGTCAGTGGAGCTACCACAAGTCCGGTAATTAGAAGTCAAAGACAAGGACTTCAAGAAATACAACACCTTGCTAAAAAAAAAGGAGGGAGACTGTCTAAGGCTGACTCCTCCCAAAGAAGTTATCTAGAATACGGAAAAGAGAACTATCATATATAGAACGCTAAACATAGCATCGAAGAAGGTAGAAATAGCAGCCGTAGAAGCAGTTGAGGAGTGTTGGAAAGAAATAAAAGAATCATCCACGTTCTACACCAGAGGACGGAAGTTCGGCTCGGTGGAAGTGTGCTTCGTAAACGAGAATGAAGCAAAGAAGTACTCCACTATAGACTTGAAATCAGCGGAGTGGGCACCACTACCTACTTAATGTGTCAAACGTGTAGCCAGAGTAAGTATAGGTAGAGTGCTCCCTGAAATTGACAAGGCATGGCTGGTGCCAGCTATTCTCTGTCATACAGAGGAAGATACGGAAGTTTTTTAAATGTCGAAGAAGGAAGCACTTGCCAGATACTTTGAGCATTTGTCATTTACTTTCATCTGTAAATAAGCGTCAGACAGATCCAATTTGAAGAAAATTTTTTCACCATTTAATTTTGCGAAAATGTCCTCTGGAATCGGGAATGGATGGTAGCATGTCTTTAAGCAGTCGTTCAATCCTGTAGAGAAATCGACACACAGGCCAATCTTACTATTTTTTTTTTAATACATACCGTAGATTCCACTCTTTTCCAGTCTGTTCATTTCTTTATTTACGATTTCAATTGCCGCGAACGGTACTTTTCTATTAGATTTAAATAGAGGCACAGCATTTTCACTTACTTGAAAACAGGCTTCACCCTTTTTGCATAGGTTTAAGTCCTCCGATAGTACTTGAGGAAACATCTTTTTCAATTTTCACTTAAATTCCTCAAACGATATATTTTTAACGGGACAACTATTTATGTTTTTGCAGTAGAGACTTGTGGGAAGATACCATAAGTCAAATAACTCCAACCAATCTGCAGCAAATAGATTGACTGTATTCTCCACAATCAATATTTTTGCTTCGCGTGTTTCTCCTCGAAATGTGATGTCTATACGCATTTCGCCCATGAAATGTAATTTATCGCCCGTAGCGCCATACGTAATATACGCTATTTTACGTAACCTCGGTTTCACGATTATTCTCCATGTATCCGTATTTATGATTAAAATATCACTACCCATATCCAACTGTAGATTAATATTTGCACCATTTATTTTTACGTGAACGAATTTTCTTGTTTTTGTGTCGCATTCACTTTCTGCTGAAAACACCTTAGAGCTTTCTGCGTTCGAGCTTCGTAATCTTGTCCTGCAGAGTGAGCTTTTGTGACCAAGTTTCTGACAACTTTAGCATTTAGGGTTTTTAAACGGACAGTCTTTACTGAAGTGTAGGCCTTCACATCCGTAACATGGATTGGGGCCTGGCACTCTTTTTTGGTTGTACTTTCCGGGTCGACACATCTGTATTTTTTAGGAATCTTTCTCTTGAATTTTTTTCACGTCGTGCTTCAGGTTTACTGTTGTTTACATTCTTCTGTAACGGTCTGTAGGGTTAAATCTTAGTCCGCTCGCTCAATTTTTGAGAGAATACTTGCCCGAATTTCTCTATCATCGGTTGCCGTAAGCCCTTCTACGAAGATAAAGGATTTAAACATATCCTGAGTGAGTTCCTGAAGCTTACATTTTTCACACATACGTTTGACTACTCCGGCGTATGTGATAAAGTCATCATCGTCATTTTTTGTTCAGCTCCAACACTCCATTACAGTGACAAATAACGAACATTTGTCACAAAAGATCTTTGATAATAATGCAATAGTTTCTTGGAAACACAATTCTCTCGACTTTTGGGGCAATATAAAGTTACAGTAGCATTCATGCTCGGCGGAAGCTACCTTGTGTAATAATAGCCTCACTTTCTCCTCATCCGACCATGACTTGCTATTTTTGTCAAAAATTTCCTCGTACCTTCTATAGTACGCAGGAAACGTAATACCCTCCTCCGGATTACCAGTGAATTCAGAAATCGAGTTCGCCAAGCCTTTTGGCGTAAACAAACTTACCGAATTTTCGAACTTCTTTGACTGTAACTCAATTAACAGTTGTAGTAGTAGTAGTAGTAGTAGTAGTAGTAGTAGTAGTAGTAGTAGTAGTAGTAGTAGTAGTAGTAGTAGTAGTTGTTGTGGTTGTAATATTTGCCTCTGCAACTTCTGTAGTTGTTCCTGTTGCTTCACTTAGAGCTATATTACTGCAGCTTATAGGTTCTCCATAATTTAACAAATGGCATGATGCACACATTGTCAAATAACCTACGTGAGCTTCGAAAAATCCTCGTCACCAGACGCCTCCAATATCGTAGTACAGTTGATATTGTCGACGATAGATAAAGAACACACTGTAACAATGTTATAACAATACAAAATAGAAACAGCGGCAATAACAAACACACAACGAACCAACAATCTTTTACGAAACAGCAATCAATATTTCTATCACACTAACTCTAACTGTAAACTGTATGTGGACTTCAAAGACCAAACTACGAACGTTTTCTTTATTCGCCACACAGGCTGTTACATAGAGAGGACGGTTTGGTCGGATGGCTGGGCTCAGTCGGCTCCATCCATCCTCGACTTTTTTCCCACATTCAGCCATCTTTTTCGAAACATACTGTGTGACAGGTATCTCTTTTCCAGCCTGATCTTACTTCTGAGGTGATAGTTAAAATAATTAACTAGACCTCAGCTGGAAATAAAGTTACCTGTCGCGATCCCTTTCCCCCGTGCCCTCCATACTGTTTCTTTTAGTATGGATACTATGCAGAAAAACTGTCCTTCCTCTCCCTGTTGAGGGAAGAGGGCGGAACAATCTTGATAATCGATTCCGCCGATAGCTGTACTCTTCCTGTCGTTGACAACAGCTGCTCGACATGGGCTATCAGTCCTTTTATCTACGCACACTGCACGAAGGCGTGCTGGACAGTTTCACTGCCCTGCTCGCACCTCAGGCATGTCAGTGGGATAGCATAACTATGCCTCGATAGTCTCTCTCGAACAAGTAATTATCCAGGTACCGCTGGTCTGAAAATCCTCCCGAAAATGGTGACCAACTGATTTCTATCGAAGCCCAGTGTCTCCCCCATGATATCGTCTGACATATGCTCTACTAACTCGCCATAGAAGTCCTCGGTGGAACTCCAGCTGCTAGCATTGGCCATCCGGGGAGCAGCGTGAGTGCCTGTCGGCACTGTAATTGCCAATCACCCAGCCTAGGTCTTCGCATGACCCAATGGCCTAAATCCCGAAAGGAGGTCAACAGTGGAACGAAGAATTTCATGAGCGGTGATCACACGGCTCACCATCCAGGTGATACCTAAGGTGCCTAAGCTTCAGCGCAAACTTGCGCATCTTCAGCCACGGCATCCCTAGCCCACTGTTTAACGGTTTTTGACAGCAGACAGAGTGTTTTACAAGTGATCTTCCCATCCACTAAAAATGAAAAAGGGGTCCTTCTAACTTGCTCAGCCACGAATCAGGACAAGGCACGACGCTCGTGCGGTAGGTGATAACGGATGCAATAAACACCCGCGTCACCGCCCTTCCTAGCAGCGACAACGTCCTCCCAGACCAGATCTGGGTTAGAGCAGCTACCTTGCTTGTTACCTCACTCCAATTCTTCTCCATCCGGATCTAGACCAAACTAGCATCTTAACAGGACCTTCCGTCCAACGTCCCACGAAGTTATTGGGTGGCATTGACTTGCCCCTCCAGGTGCCGAGCTGCAAGCCGACCGACTTATCCTGATTAATTCTTGCTCCTGCCACCGCTTCGTATCTTCTGATGGTGTTTTCTACACAAGGTAGCTGCCATTCATCAGACACGATGATGGTGATGTCATCCGCGTACCCGGCCGCCGTCTTGCCATCACTCAGATCACGCGGGTTGCCCCCTATAGCCTCCAGCCTTCGCAGCAATGGCTCAAGAGCCAAAAAATGCAAAAGCGGAGACAGGGTACATCCCTGGCGAACGCAGCGCTTTATCTCGAATGGTTTTGAGAGGAAGCCCTTGACTCGGAAGACAGACTCGAGGCTGCTGTACATAGCAGCGATCCAGTCGCAGAAAGTCGGGCCCAGCACGGCCGCCCCAAGAACCGACGCCAGGTACCGATGGTCGACGATATCGAATGCTTTACTCTGGTCTAAATGCACCAGTGCCTCACCTTTGCCGGTAATTTTACCCACCCGCAGCCAAACTACAAACAGCCGACTACGTCAGACCTCTAATATTTATATGTAGTAGCCACGTCTATTCTCGTCAGAGGGTGTCGTACTCTCGCCACAACAATGATTATAGTAAATGATTTATGTATTTATCTACTTATGAATTGTACACTACATTTTTTGCGCTAATATATATGTATATTGTGTATGTGTCTGTGTCTGTGTGTGTAAATGAGGGTTTCCTTATGCACGACACATGTACATGTATGTATACATGAGCTAGTGTATACATGTAAATGCGGGGTTGATTTCATAAATATCAAAATATCCTTAGACTTGAAGTATGGACAAAGAAAAATAATGTTCGAATATACATAACTGTGTGTGTATGTGTTTGCGTGTATATATATATATATATATATATCCTTATGTATATTTGAACATTATATATATATACATACATGGACTCAGAACGAGAGAGAGAGAGAAAAGATATTTAAGTATAAAGCAGCAGAACTGTTATAGATTCGTGATAAAACTGCAAACAGCTCCTAAATGGTAAACGTTTATAGATAAAAACAATAGATTTCCCTTAGAACTGAAAATCCATCGTTTTGACTATTTTACTTCTCTAGAGAGTATTTGTGTCCGTCTGTTGATTTATGAATTTGTTAAATGTTTCATGATTTATGGTGGCTTTGTTGTTTGTATTATGACATATATTGATATTGCATGATCGTCTCCATTGTTAATCTTATTTTGCTAGGTTTATACTTAATTAAGGGTTTCTAGCTTTTGCAGTTTCCGTGGCATATATATATATATATATATATGTATATATATATATATATATATATATATATATATATATAGATATATATATATATATATACATACACTGTGTATATGTGCGTGTGTTTATGTGTGTGTATGTGTGTATTATTTATGCATTTATAATTGTATGTGCATGTTATATACTTGAAAAGTTCTTAGCAACTATTGTCGATGTACTCACTATATTTGCAGATAGATTTCTCTAAATAAAAATTTTTAATCACTTAAGAAAATATTTAAAAAACACAGTTGAACACAGACTTTATGTAAGGAAAATTTTGTGTGAAGTGCTTTTCTTTGTTTCCAGCTTTTCAAGCGCACGTATAATCTGTATAGGAGTCTGTTTTTTTTTAGTATATGTGCGTGTACGTTTACACGAATAGTAACAATCAGTACGTTAAATGGGAGAGCAATGTTGGGAGAAAGAGAATGAGGGAATGATCAATATAATGAGAGGGGTATGGGAAGTGATGCGAGGTAATAAAGTGAAGTTATGAAATGGCGAAACTTAGTTGTTGCAAAAGTCATGTCAATTACAACGGAGAGCAAGATTGAGTAAGAGCTTTTATAAGCTCGGCAAATAATTACACCTAAAGTGATTATTGACCCTGAAAAATGCCGAGTCATACAGTAGCGTTAATGGAAAATTGATTTGATGTTGTATTTTAACCCCAGGTTGACTCTGACATAGAAGGCCCTTTACCATAACCATTTTAACACTGGCCATGCTTGTTTGTATATCAGGAAATACATTATCCAATACTTACCACTCTTTCATTAGGATGATAGAGTATGAAGTAGATTTTCCTACTATTTCACTTTGGCCGACTAAGATTGAGGAAACATCGTATTTGGGGTTAATTTGTAGTGCTCACTTGAACTATTCTTACGCAAATTTGCTTAAGAGGCACGAACTCCTTCAAACTGACTTTTCTATTCAAAACTACAGAATTCTGAATCATACTCCCACGACCAAACAGATTATTCAATTTATCACGCACACGCGCGCGCGCACACACATACAAACACATACACACATACACACACACAAACTTGTATGTATGTATGTATGTATGTATGTATGTGCGGGTGTGCGGGAGTGTTGGTTAGATACTCTTTTACTCTTTTACTTGTTTCAATCTTTTGACTGTGGCCATGCTGGAGCACCGCCTTTAGTCGAGCAAATCGACCCCACGACTTATTATTTGGAAGCCTAGTACTTATTCTATCGGTCTCTTTTGCCGAACCGCTAAGTTACGGGGACATAAACACACCAGCATCGGTTGTCAAGCGAAGTTGGGGGGACAAACACAGACATACAGACACATACACACATACATATATATATATACATATATACGATAGGCTTCTTTCAGTTTCCGTCTACCAAATCCACTCACAAGGCTTTGGTCGGCCCGAGGCTATAGTAGAAGACACTTGCCCAAGATGCCACGCAGTGGGACTGAACCCGGGACCATGTGGTTGGTAAGCAAGCTACTTACCACACAGCCACTCCTACGCAGATGTGTATATAAGTGTGTTTATATCTGTTTATATCTGTTTATATATGTTTATATATGTTTATATATGTTTATATCTGTTTATATATGTTTATATATGTTATTTTGGCAACGTGCGATGTTGATTGTCTGTGTGCGAATGTATCTTTACGCAAATGTATTTGTTTGTCGTAGTAGTAGTAGTAGTAGTAGTAGTAGTAGTAGTAGTAATAGTAGTAGTAGCAGCAGCAGTAATAGTAGCAGTAGTAGTAGTCATTTTTGACATAGATTACCATTATTTCGTTTAGAATTAAAATTGAAGAGAAATGGGATGTTGTGAAGTTCATGCTTTCCCGAAATGTGTCCACGTTATGACGTCAACAGATAATGTTTAGACAAATCCACTGTTTTTTTTACTCTAACGTAACATCAAACTCCACCACATTTTTAACCAATATCAACATAACAGATGCTTTGAATACCTGAATGTATATGATGCATTACTATCATTTTCCCTTCCTAGCATTCAACATATCCAAATCCAGTTAGTATTCTTGGTTATTTGTTTAAGTCGACATTGTTATTTCAGAAATTACTTAGGCAAAAAAAGAAAAGAAAAGAAAGATAATAATAACAGAAAACAGAAAATAGAAAATCCAAATTTTCTCTCAGCGATTACACAGAATAACGATATGAAATGTTTGTTTACCTTCATTTTTTCGTATCATCTTTTTTTCTTCTTGTCTTTGAAATGTGTTCTTTAAGCAAGTTTCTCGTATATAGCCGCGAGAAGAAATGAGTTATATGACAAACGAAATACAATTAAGAAACGAATTGTTATAAAAAGAAATATGTTATATGTAATATGCAAATGTTTGTAACTGTGCAGTGCGTTCGCTATTAGAAATGAATTCGTGTATGCGAATGCTTCTAGGCGTGGATGTGTGTTTGCGTGATGCGTGTGCCTGTAAATTTGATACGCATGTTTTTTTCTAAGAGAGTAAGTCTTGTGTGCAGTAGAATTGGCGGAGTCAAACATAACGCTTCGTGGTATCAATTCCAGTCTCTGCGCTCTTACTTCAAATCGCACCAAAGTCAACTTGGTTGCTCATCCTTTCGAAGTCGATGAAAACATACCAATCCAAAGTATTGGATTGATGGAGCTGTTAGAACATCGTAGTGGATGCCTTGCGGTATTTTTTCCAGTTCTTCGAATCCTAACTTGTTCAAATCCCGCCAAGCCTACCTAGACGGTACACTTATTCCGTCACCTACTTTAAAAACCCCACCACCTCGAACATTGGGGTGGCTTCAGTGGAGTTCACACTGTTGTACGCATTCAGGCTAGATTGCAAATTAAAGTATACCTTCCTCTCTTTTTCACACCTTCTCAGAGACCTGGTAAAGAATCATGGGCGCTGCATCCCCTCCTGACTGTTCAAATAACAGTTCAGATTTTCAATTATATATAAACATTAAATTAGATCCATTACAACACGAAATGGCGAAACTTCGCACGGTTGACCTGTTTATGATCAATATAAGATACAATTCTGATGGACGGTTTTGTTCGCATTTTTCTACCTTGGGCTTCAAGATATTAGATTGGTTTTTCATCTTGAACAAAGAAATGCAATAGAAATATGTTCATATATATATCGATAGACAGCAGCAATGTCGTTTTTTAATATTTTCGTGACTAATTACTTTCAGATAATAATTTCTCAAAATCATAAGGATGACAGAGATAGATTTCGAAATTATAATATAAACAAAGAAGCGTCTGCATGTATATGTACATGTATGCGCACGCATATGCGTGTATGAATACATTTACGGATGCGCGTGAGTATGCATGTGTATATATGCATGTGTATGCATGGGCGTATGTATATGTCTGCATATATATATGTGTGTAAGTGTGTGTGTGTGTGTGTGTATATATGTATGCATAAATACATATTCGCACATATATATGTATGTGAACGCATGCGTACGTATGTCATTATACCTTCTTTCCTCCTCTCTGATTCCTAACTATCACTAACCTGTTACATACTGTCTCCACGTGAGCCTTTATATATTTTCGAAATACCGGTAGAATAGCCTCTCTTGTCTTCATGTAAGCCTCTATTCATTCATAATCCCAATCTGGAATACTCATCTATATAAGTCTAAATAACTGGGTAACACATTAAACACACCAATAGTCACTCCACAAACCCACTCGCCCAAAACATTCCATAATAATACACTTTGCAAATACATAGGGCCCCGCCTAGCACTAAGAACTTCCTAAACTCTAGCAATAAGACAATCATTAGCCATAACACATTTTCAAAACCACCCAAATATTTGGTATGAGTTAGCTCCCTTTTCACCCTGTTAGAGTTATCCCATTTCACTTACACCGCCGGTGTTACTAATCGTAAAACGGAATACACGCGTGGGAAAAAAATGTACTTAATTAAACTAGGAAAACCGCACCTAAATAATACTCACCCCACCCTAGTTACCCAACGAAACTAACCAATCTACAAGCAAACCTCTACCCAGTGAATTTACCAGCACAAGAACAAAAATTTAATGTAAGAATTACTACTTTGTTTACATTACCATCACATATGTATCAATTATTTTCGCATCCTAACCGATGCATCCATCTATATTCGCATTCTGAAGAAATTTACTTAAACCAGTAAATTGAAACGATCGTAAATGCTACCCTCATCTCTACTTCTTCCTTCTTTGTTATCTATTTACTTAAAGACATACCAGCGAAAACCACGAGTTTCCCATTGTTATTATATCCATTTCCTTCTCATATATATATATATATATATATATATATATATATATATATATATATATATATATATATATATCAACTAATGTATACAGCCAGGCACAATGTGATATCACAAAGGAAAAATTCAATCGTTACTAAGTGTGACTAAGGATGACGGAGCACGTACATTGCTAGAAATAAGAGTTAAAATACTCTTAATTCTGTGAGAGGATCGCATAAAGTATGCACACGTGTTGACAAGGGAGGCAACTGCCCTATGACCGACTCGAGGGTACTCAGACTCGATCTAGTTTCACCTATGACTATTATGCACATACACACATATGTATGTGTGCAAACATATATACTTGTATGGGTGTGCATATACTTGTGCACACTAACGTACATATGTATGTATATATATATATATATATATATATATTTGTTAATCTATACATATATATTCGTGCGTACGTGCGTGCATGTATGTATTTGCGCGTGTGCGTGCACGTGTGTGTGTATGTGTAAATAGAAATAAATTAGCTATTTCTTCCATGTCAATTTTCTTTTTCATTTAACTTTTTTTATTTTATCGCATGTAATGTTCTCTACCCTGTATATCGCTGTTTCATAAGGCCTGTAAAGTGTGATTTGACTGGGGTTTAGTTTCAATTTCTAGCAGGTTGCGCGACAACGTAAAGCTTCCTTAGCTGGATCATAAAACCTTCTATTTAAATTGAACGATTCATTACCTATTCATGCCTTGCTTGGTCCATAAACATCGCTTGCCAATATGTAATGTTTTATAGTCTTGTGACAAGCGCTCGAGCCAAATACAGACGATTTGGAAGTTCACAGAACGGTCAACAGAGCATATATATATATATATATATATATATATATATATATATATATATATATATATATTATATATATATATATATATATATATATATATATATATATATATATATATACATACATACATACATATACATGTACATATATATATATATATGTGTGTGTATATATATATATATATATATATTTATATATATATATATATATATATATATATATATGTATATATATATATATATATATATATATATATATATATATATATATATATATATATATATGTATATTTATATATATATATGTGTACATATATATATATATATATATATATATATATATATATATATATATATATATATATATATATATATATATATATATATATATATATATATATATATATATATGTATGTATGTATGTATATGGAACAAAACCGCAATAGAGGGCATTAAAACATTCAGACAGATATACGATACAAAGGCGGACAAGAGAAACAACAATTAGAAGGACAGACAAAAAAGACGGGTTATTCTTGGCTTTCTTTCATGAGTTATGTCCCAGAAATCACGACCATTTCGGGCAGTTACACTTGAGATGGTTCGATCTGGTTGCCCCCAAAAATTAGTGATATAGGCTGTATTAATACCGAGAAGTAACATTTATCCCAAACTTACACGTGGATTTTCTGTTAAACTATATGCAGTTGATACCGTGAGAGGAACTTTCAAACTGCCTTTTGGTACAAAATGTAAAACGGTGTAAAAAAAAAAATGTGTGTATATATTTATACAAACACACACACACACACACAAAAACACATATATATATGTACATATATATATATATATATATATATATATATATATATACGGAGATGTACTTGCATAGCAAGTGACCTGATCTGAGATCGTGTGCTATGACGAAAACAATTGCATCGTGGAAGGTGTTTATAAGCCATTTAAAATACAAAAAACTGTTAGCTTCATTTCAACATTTATATTTGATTTGCTAAAATATTTTCGTCGCTTTGACACCGTGACCTGTTCACTGACAACAGTGTTTATATATATACATGTGTATATATATATATATATATATATATATAGTTTTAGGGAAAATAACCAATTTTCAAGAACTCATCGATGAAAATCCACTATCACATATAGAAAAATTAATAATTAAAAGCACAATAAATGAGTATAATATAAAGTAAAGTAAATATCATAAGATAAATATAATAAAAAGATTACACGTGTTTCATAACCAATTTTCAAATAGAAAAGAAATTTAAATCGATTAAAATCAATTGAAATTATCTAAAATAAGTTCTATTCAAAAATATAGCTACTCGTCAGATCGTAAGTAGAACAATAATTAGATATATATCTCAACCAACAATAAGTACCAAATGAATTAATATGATATACTTATTATATAAAGATAGAAAAATTATTTAAAAAATATCATAATATCAAAATAATAACCATTCAATAATCATCCCTTCATCCATAATAATAACATGTATATTATATTCAAAAAACATCTTACCTAAATTATCATTGTTTTAAATTATCATTGTTTTAAATACAAGTTGAACGAAGTTTAAGTTTAAAATAATAATGAAGATAAAATTAGTGCATATTTAACCGGTGTAATAGTTAAAGCTATACTATTTAAAGCTAAAGACGTTTATTTAATTATGATTAAAGATCAATTGAATAATAGAAAAATACAAGATTATTTATTTCTACAAACGTAATAATAAAAAATATGAATGAAAAAATTATGAATGGAAAAAATTATGAATGAAAAAATTAGGAAAGAAAAAATTATTAAGAATAAAAGGTTAAACTTTATATATATATACAAAGTTTTGATTTAAAAAAACTTTAACGATATTATAAACTATAAAGATTAATAATTAATCAAATAATATTAATCAAAAATTATCGAAAATATATCAACACTATTCCAATCGAAGTTCTAATATTATGTTGAAATGAAACTATAACTCCTAAATAATATAGTGTTAAATAAGTTATCTATTAAAATAATCTATAAAGAACCAAATGAATAGTATAAAAACAAGAATACATATTATTTTCAAATAGTAGAAAATCTTTAGCAAAGTGAAAACAGTACTTATCCAAATTTTTCCGTAATATATATATATATATATATATATGTGTGTGTGTATGTGTGTGTGTGTGTGTGTGTGTGTGTGTGTGTGTGTGTGTGTGTGTGTGTGTGTGTGTGTGTGTGTGTGTGTGTGTATATATATATATATGTATATATTAATAAATCTGAGGGTAGCAAAAATTTATAGAAATTTTATTTGCCACCAGTGGTCTACCGAGGAGAAAAAGTTAGTCAATAGACTATATATTATTCATTTAAAATACAGTGTACATTTAAACACATCAGAGATGTCCATAATAGGACATCTAGCCTGCTAGAAGTAACAGTCAAAACTGCACACCACAATTAGGGATAATTTCGAAAGGAAATGAAAAATAAAAACATTTAAATGTTTTTATTTTTCATTATCCCTAATTGTGGTGTGGAGTTTTGACTGCTCCTTCTAGAAGGTTAGATGTCCTATTATGGACATCTCTGATGTGTTTAAATGTACACTGTATTTTATATATACTTACATACACACGTATAGATATTCTTTTCTAATATAAATTAAACCTCGAACATATAACAAAATAACTTTGATAAATGCAATGGGTCTTACACAAAGACATTAATCAACTGTGTGCAAAAACAAATAATCCATTGGTCTATCTTGGAGTTATGCTAAGAATATAATGATCACGTTTAACGCTACAAAATTACAACATTGCTACAAGTATATTATTACTGCAATAGGAATATCACTACAGTAGGAATTTTGTCTAAGAATATCTATCATATCAGTATCAAAATATTCAAGCTAAGAAATACTGATTTCAAATTTTGGCACAAGGCCAGAATTTTCGGAGGGGAGTTAGTCGATTACATCAACCCCCACTGTTCAACTGGTACTTGTTTTATCGACCCGTCGGTGGAATTTGAACTCAGAACATAAAGACGGCTAATATACCGCTAAACAATTTGTCCCGTCTCGACCTTCCACCAGTACCCCTGGGCCCGGCAAAGAGTTTGACTAGAGCACACAATGAGGTTTTACCTTGGGGATTTGACCGATGAATTATCTCAGAAAATTAAGATATCTGTAGAGGTAGAAAAATTAGCTAATCTGATGTTTTTGTTCTTAGATGGATAATAGGACGTGGTTGAAAGATTTGGCTACTATTTCTAGCAAACCAATCCATTACGTACAGGTTTACGTCGGTGCGTAAAATCTCGTAATTAATATACAACGTTCGTCCTCCTTCACCTCACGTTTGTTGCATTCGATTGTATACATATCTCTTGCCAATTTATTGTCTTTTTTATTACCTCCTGATAAACGATCGAGCGAGATACAGAAGTTCATTGAGCGGTCAACAGTATGTCTGTTTTCTTTGTTCGATCTTAATCATATTTTACTTTCTATATATATATATATATATATATATATATATATATATATATATATATATATATATATATATATATATATATATACATATATATACTTACATGCATATATGCATGCAAGCATACGGTCATGTACACATTCACATCGACATAAACGCTTAAAACCATATATTCATGTTTGTGCGCGTGCGTACGAATGTTGGTGCTCATACGTGCAGGTACACACATGTATACATATGTGTGTTTGTGTGTATATATCCATATGTATATATGTACATGTATGTGTGTGTGTGTGTGTGTGTGTGTGTGTGTAAGTGTGTGCTTGTGCGTGTATGTGTGTGTATGTGTGTGTGTAAGTGTGTGCTTGTGCGTGTATGTGTGTGTATGTGTGTGGAGAGAGAGAGAAAGAGCGAGAGAGATTGCATTTATTACATATATCACACCTTCATACTATATGGACTGACTTGCCCGATGACATGCCCCTGGTATTAAATAAAGTATTAAAACTTACAGTATGCAAATTAGTAGTTCCTGGTTTTTGTAGCCATAGTAATTGTTGAATATATAAACAGACTGGCTGCTTGCTTCTCTGCGATTGGATGAATTGCAGGGAGACAGCAATAAGATTCAACCATCTACATTAACCCAGTTTATATATCCATCATAGCTTGAAGTTGAATTGTCCCTATTTATATATCAACTATATATATTTAGTTGAGAGTGTGTGTGTTGATTTTGTCGTGTATGTCTTGCCTGAATCATGTTAATTTCTTGAACGGTTATTAGATATGGTTTTCGTTTTGTTGCAGAGAGCATACAGTTTGAATTGTGTACCATTATGAGATTTGATATGGTTTGTTTGTTTTGGGGGTTTTCTTTTCATGCATCTGTTGTTATAACAAGAGAAGGAATTGTTATTGGTGCTTACGTCATGAGAATTTTGAGACTTCGAGAAACTAATAATAATTCGGGTATTTTCTATCCAAAGAGATTTTATACCCAAATTTACCTGCTATTATTTATAGCTTCCACCATCAAAAACGAATTACCGTTGGTGTTGTTTTTATCTTGAAACCTCATATTTTGCTTATTTCTGAATCTTTGTACTTTGAGTTTTTCGACCTCTTTCTGGGAAGTGATTTGGTCAATGTTCGAAGTGTTTATCAGACTAGTAGTATTTTTGCTCCACTCCTTTATTATACTTAGGCAGTTTTCCTCGGTTGTCTCTTCAGTCTACACATGTAGGTTATAAATAACTGCTTCCAAGTCGGAATCATGTACCGTTTTCACGTCCAAATCTCGGCGCATTGCCCAGTGAGCATAGCTTCCAGTTCGATCATTTCGGTGAGTTTATACAGATTTGGCAAGAAGTAGGAACCCGGAAATAATGTAGTCAATTGCCAAATTGTACTGGTTGCATGGATTGCATTTGTTGTTATCCTTCTTTTTCATTATTTTTCTTTATTTTTGTCACTAGACACTGGTCGTCTGCATCTGAAACCAGACAACCAGACATAATGCTTATGTTTATAGCCGAAACCTTCTGAGGTATTGTTGGCTATAAACTCTGATGTATATTCTGTCTGTCGACTCGGGAAAGGTATTGGCCATGGATTGGTTATACTCTACATTTTTTCTTTAATATGGTTTGAAATTTCATTTTGATTTTGTCTCTTGTTCTTAAACTTTTCTTTTGATTTGTCTTTTGCCATTTTTTTCCTTCTGTGTAAAGTTTCCAGTTTATACTTCATTGTTTTTATATATAAAGAGAACGTTTGATTTCTTCTGGTTTCGTTGTTCTAGGTCAAGTTTTACTTTAATTGCCGCTCTGACAGCACTGTTATATTTAACAAGGTTCCCATGGAAAAATTAGCTGGAAGAATTGTGTTAAATCGGATAGTACCTCCTTGTCTCAAAATCTAATCCATGAGAGACCAAAGAGAAAAATACATCTCTCACTTAACACGGTTTCTAATTAGTGTCAAAGCAGCATTTAGAAGAAATACTAAAAGATATATCGTGAGATATTCGACGAGTGAAAAGGACAAACATTATATTAATGTCTATTGTACATTCAGAATTGAAGATTCAAATGAAATTACAAGCTGAAATAGATATAGACATAATTCCAACTATGCACTTGTGCTTCAGTACATGAGGCAAAGGAATATTGTGAGTGCGATCAAGAACATTGAAATGTTGTGGATCTTCACCTAGATGTCACGTTTGTATCTTAGTGAGGTCGAGTGGTTAGCTCAATGGTACGAGGGACCACGTGAGGGAAGGAGAGAGTCACGATAGATTTTCAAGTCCTAATGACACGCGAAGTTGACAACGTCATACCAGTGTTGTATCCGGTTAAGGAGGCTAAAACAAGTGGTATGAAACTGATGACGCAAAGCAATAAGGCTTTTTTCTTTTACATGTAGTAAGAGAAACACTTGAGGGATTTTTGTCCTGAAGAACTGGAAAAGTTAGGAAGAGGAACAAGAAATGAATGCAGGTTATGTCGTCTCATAAGGGCAGTTTCACGGTTTCCATGACATATAAATTCCGTCGCAGGATTACTCATTTTTGCCGGCTGAGTGGACTGGAGCAACGTGAAAACGAAGTGTTTTACTCAGGAAGACAACGCGTTACCTGGTCCCGGAATCGAAACTACATTCTTACGATCATCACGAATCCAACACCCTAACCACTAAGCCACGCGCCTCCACAAGGTCGTCTCTTTCCAGATTCAAGAAACAATTAAGCGGATATCTTATCCCACAAGATTGTAGCCAACTAGTAACACCACTTCAGGAAATTGAAATTGAACAATCCTTCCAAATTAAAGGAGAGAGGGAGGTAGACAAAAAATGAAAATGCACACAATCACAGAAGTGAACATCGACAAAAATTAACTCGTAAAAGTGGGGAGAAATTCCATCGTCAGTACAAAGTCATGGCCTATACGTTCATGTAGAACAACTCACAGACTACAAGAAAAAAGAATGAGGAGAATTCTCCTCAAAACAGCAATAATGCCTCTCCTCAGAACCACAATGATACATTCAGCAGAAGTACAATAACAGATCTGCTCAGAACAACAGATACTTCACCTCAAGATTACAATTGAAACTGAACAGTTGGAGGAAACTGAAATCATATACACAGGCCTTCGAAAGAGTAACTACCATATCATTGACACATTAACAAGTTACTGTTGCCGCAGGCGATGTCTGGATACAGAAATGATAGAACAAATAAAAGGATTACAACATTAAATAAATATGCCAATGACAGAATACTAATAAAAACAATAGATTTCTTTTTATTTTGAGATATTAAAAGAAACGTGTCCAGAAGACGTCGATTGCTTCCGAGAGCAACCCACACAGAAAATGTTAGTGCTAATAACGAAATGCTAATTGTTGTGTTGCTGCTGCTGCTGCTGTCGTCGTCGTCGTCGTTGTTGTTGTTGTTGTTGTTGTTGTTGTTCTTTAAGGTGACGAACTGGCAGAATCGCTAGCTCGCCATGCGAAATGCTTAGCAGTATTTCGTCTGCTGTTACGTTCTGAATTCAAATTCCGCCAAGGTCAACTTTGCCTGTCATCCTTTCGGGGTTGATAAACTAAGTACCAGTTACGTACTAGGGTTGATCTAATTGACTTGCCTCCTCCTACAAAATTTCAGGCCTTGTGCGTATATTAGAAAGGATTATTATTATTATTATTATTATTATTATTATTATTATTATTATTATTATTATTATTATTATTATCATCATCATTATTATTTAAGGCGGCGAGCTGGCAGAATCGTTAGCACGCCGGGCGAAATGCTTAGCGGTATTTCATCTGCCGTTACGTTCTGAGTTCAAATTCCGCCGAGGTCGACTTTGCCTTTCATCCTTTCGGGGTCGATAAATTAAGTACCAGTTACGCACTGGGGTCGATGTAATCGACTTAATCCGTTCGTCTGTTCTTGTTTGTTCCCTCTATGTTTAGCCCCTTGTGGGCAATAACGAAATAGGTATTTCATCTGCCGTTACATTCTGAGTTCCAATTCCGCCGGGGTCGGCTTTGCCTTTCATCCTTTCGGGTTCGATAACTTAAGTACCAGTGAGACACTGGGATCGATGTAATCGACTAGTCTTCTCCCCATAAATTCGATGCTTTGTGCCTCCAGTAGAAAGGATTATTATTATTATTATTATTATTATTATTATTATTAAAGGCAGCGAACTAGCACACTAGTTAGCACGCCGGTCAAAATGTTTAGCGGCATTTCGTCCGACCGTCTGATTTCAAATTCCACCGAGGTCGACTATTCCTTTCATCTTTTGGGGGTCGATAAAATAAGTACCAGTTGAACACTGGGTTGATGACATCGACAATTCCTCTCCCTAAAAATCGCTGCACTTGTGGCGAAATTTGATACCATTATTATTATTAGTAATATTATTAAAGCGGCGAGCTGGCAGAATCGTTAGCATGCCGACCGAAATGCTTAGCGGTATTTCGTCTGTCGCTATGTTCTGAGTTCAAATTCCGCCGAGGTCGACTTTTCCTTTCATCCTTTCGGGGTCGATAAATTAAGTACCAGTAGAGTATTGGAGTCGATGTAATCAACTAGCCCCGTCCGTTCAAAATTTCAGGCCTTGTGCCTGTAATAGAAAGGATTATTATTTAGGTGGTGAGCTGGCAGAATTGTTAGTGTGGGCATTTCTTCCAGTTCTTTACGTCCTGAGTTCAAATACCTCGGAAGTCGACTCTCATCTTTTCGGAATCTATATAAAATGATTTCTACTTGAGTACTAGGGTCGCTGTATCCGATCTACCCTCCCCTAAAATTTCTAGCCTTGTGCCAAAATTTGAAACCATTGTTATTGTTGTTGTTGGTTGTAGGAAGATCGGTAGAGCCTTCCATAAAATATCGTGCATCTTTTTGTTGGGATCCGTGGCGTCTTGATATCAAATAGCACCGAGGTTGATTTTCCCTTTCAACCTCCATGGATCGATAAAATAAAAATCAGTCAAATTAATCGAATATTCCCTTCTCCTAGAATATATAGCTACGTTACCAATAACTGTCAGATTTGAGTTACCTCATCTTCCCTGCATGAGATTTCACTGCGTAATCGTACACAATATTTTCTTTCGGATTTTTACTAAGTACCCTACATGATATGTCTGCAGTAGCTAGTATTACTCTATACCGCATATATGTATAAATACTAATGATGAGGTAATGTATCTGCATTTTATTTTTCAGATCATTCTCTAAACATATCCATATGCAGATGGCTTCCTTTTTATAATCCTCAAAACCTGATTATCTCTCATTACAGATAAATACTGAATTTCATTTAGAGATATAGGCGCAGGCGTGGCTGTGTAATTAAGAAACACGATTTGCAGTTACCTGGTTTCGAGTTCAATAACACTGCGCGGCACCTTGGGCAAGTGTTTTCTATTACTAATGTCATTTGAGTGAATTCCAGAAATTTGGAAGCGACATGCTGTACTGCTTGGCATTTGCGCCGGATGCTCCAGTACGAACATTTCAGAGAGTTTGTTTGTCAATCTGAGGACGGTGCATGTACCGAGAGTGATAAAAATCAAACATCCAATCCCCATTATGGTCTTTGAAGTGATCACTAGTCAAGAAATGCGTACGATACAAAATACTAGTTTAAAAGTCTAAAAAATCCAGGGGATAATTTGTAATACATAAAATCTAATAAATATTGGACTAAAAATTTTAATCAGTTAGTAAGTTTAAAAACGAAAGTGGATGAACGACTACGCGCGTTTCATGGCCACATAAAAGTGGAAAATATCTGGTCAATCTACAACGAATCTATCAAGATAAAAGTGGAAAATATCTGGTCAATCTACAATGAATCGATCAAGATAAATTATCTTGTTCGATTCATTGTAGATTGACCAGATATTTTCCACTTTTATGTGGCCATATCTTGATCGATTCATTGTAGATTGACCAGATATTTCCTCTTTTATGTGGCCATGAAACGTGCGTAGTCTTTCATCCACTTTCGTTTTAAAACTTATTAAACTGGTTTAAATTTTTAGTCCAAGATTTATTAGATTTTATGTATTACAAATTTTCCCTTGGATTTTTTTAGACTTTTAAACTAGTATTTTGTATAGTACGCTTTTCTTGGTGGTGTCTGATCTCTTTCATCGTGTGAGTTGCACAATGGTGGTTCTTCTCTAAATTATTGAAATAGTTTTCATTATACAACTCAATTTGATATTATTAAATGGTATTTCCTTGTAAGTTCGGATTTCGTAACTCTCTAACATTATAATATATATGTATGTATGTATGTACATATATATATATATATATATATATATATATATATATATATATATATATATGTGTGTGTGTGTGTGTGTGTGTGTGTGTGTGTGTGTGTGTGTGTGTGTGTGTGTATGTATATATATATATATATATATATATGTGTGTGTGTGTGTGTGTGTGTGTGTGTGTGTGTGTGTATGTATATATATATATATATATATATATATATATATATATATATATATATGACGGGCTTAACAATTTCTCTTTACTAATTTTAGTCATCAATTATTGCATCGTTAGAATAGCAGAAACTTGATTGCGAAACGAATTCCTTTACCATACACCCATGCTCGCGCCTTATATAGTTACGCAGGGGTGCTGAAAAGTTTCTGGCTTTAAGTGTATCGCGAAAGGCTTAGCTGGAGGCCCAATTTTCCGAGTTATTTCACAGAGTTTAGAAAAACTGAAGGCCCGCTGCAAAACGTGTGTGAATCTGAGAGGGTAATATGTTGAATAAAATTATAACTAATTGATTCACCTGTATTTTCTTTTACCCAAAGCCAGGAACTTTTTAATACCCACCTCGTATGTCTTTGCAGCTCCCTATGAGAATTCTCTGATTTTTTTTTTTTTTTTTTTTTTTTGTAACGGCATCAAAAATCTTTCGATCTCAATTGTGCGTCCTGTGCTCCTCATTGTCTCCATTTCTTTATGCATGTAACACAACGTTGCCATATCATATCCGTTACGGGTCATGTCCAGGCCTTTGTTGTCAACATCTTAGCTTGACATTTTAAAATACTATTTACAGTTTTTAACCGTCTCATTTGTTGTTTCTCCGTACACTCTCCGTTCCCATCTCTCTATCTCTCTTTCTCTCTCTCAACTGTTTATTAATTTAACCACTGTTTTTTTAATGTATTGGCTTTCTTGAAGGCAGTAAACTATTTGTTTCGTTCCTGTTTTGTAGCTATTTGTATTAGTTTGCATATATTATTTACTTGATATATTTCTAGTACTAGAATAGAAAATATATGATAATTGTTTTAGTTGCAGATGCCGCTACGTTTCTATAGTCATTGTAAATATAATGCTTCTGTGTTGGAATTTAGATGATGTATTCTAACTGTAGTCATTATTTCTGTTTTCCTGTGTCGTACTGCTAATTCACTCTTTCTTAATACTTTCTTTCTTTTGTGTGCGTGTGTGTGTGTGTGAGTTGTACTCTACCAATATCATTAATTTATAACTACGTATGAGCTAGTGTTTGGTCTAATACTCTTACTTCTATTTATCTAAAATGATATTTACGTCGTTTTTGTATCTGGTTTGCAAGATCCTTTATATGAATTCGTGTGTTGAAACAAACAAATTTTGTTGTGTCTAGCGAGAGTCATAGTGCCAATATTATTAACACACGCATTGGTTCAAATCTAATCCTTTATTTTTAGTCAATTGGTTAAATATCCAACTAAATAATCGATTGTTAGTTGGATATTTAACCAGTTGACTAATAATAAAGGAGTGGAATTGAACCAGTGCGTGTGGTAATAATATTTGCTTAATGACTATCCTGAGACACAAAAGTTATATTTACACTTTTTTATTAAGTTTCCTCACTTTAGAAGCGCTGGCAAGGCCACGTGTTCAAGAAATTTGTTTTGCAGCTTCGTCGTTCCTGATATCTTGAATAGAATCTAGTGGATGAAGGGTGCAAAGCATCGTAGGACAATTAGAAAACCAATGTTTTTCAAACTAGGTTTCTTGTGATATTTGTTTTGTCCTATGATTCTGACAGCTCTCGCTGTCAGAAATGCGATTAGCCAGCAATTAACCTGTTAAAAAACTGTACGCAACGATGCTAAAATATATAAGACCACATCACAATCAAACTTCAACATATCTACCAATGCGACACAAATCCTCACTGACGAAAATATGAATATATATGGATATGAGAAACTTTAAAATGTTGGGAACATAAAAGTAGAAATTTGAATACGACAATATTCTATTGAAAAAAACAAATCAATGGAAAATATTTTTATGAGCCTTCGAAAGAAATTCCCCCAAATATAGCTCAACAATAAAAACACTTAAACAGGGCTATCGCAAACTTCATTCTCTTCCAGACACAATTCTATTAATATCTCAAAATAAAGAGAATTCGATGATCTTTTTCTTCGCCTGATAAGT
>NC_142933.1:39301461-39306461 GCF_046866305.1 Octopus bimaculoides | reverse complement strand
TTAGAAAGAATTATTCAATGTCTTCAGTTTGCCATGGCAACCGGAAGTAGCAAGGTTGAAATTTTATGTATTTAGTTTATATCGCTATTTGTGAACAATAGCGTCGTTACTTACAGGTCTCCAATACTCTAATCACTGACTGACTGCGTTTATCACAAACAACAGCCACAAGATATTATGTGCAAGTCATTGGTCTTTACTCCAAGAACACTGATTTCTTTAATGACATTTAGACCCTCCGTCCAGTGTGTAGGTCGATTACACTGACGTCAATACTCAACTAGTACTTATTTTACAGACCCCGCAAGGATGAATGACCAAGTCGAGCCCAGTGATATCTGAACTAAGAACGTAAAGGTGGAAGAAATGCCGCTACGTATTTTGTCCGGTGCGGCCAGCTCGACGCCCACCTCTAACGATATATATCAAAACACACTTACGCACACACATACACACACACACACACATACATACACACACAGACACAGATGCAGACACACACACATACGCAGACATGTTTCAATCGGGTAATCGAACCTATCGGCAATAATAAAGAATTCAATGATTTGATAGTCAGAGTAAGAACACGTGATGTTTGTTATCTTCATACTACATCGTCATGTGCTTGACTCTCATCTCCTCTGAGGATACCAGAATCATAACAGTTGGCAATACTTTCTGTCTGTAGAGTGCGTGCATGTATTTGTGTGCTTATATATATATATATATATATATATATATATATATATATATATATATATATATATAATATAGTATATATATATATATATATATATATATATATATATATATATATATATATATTACAATTAAAAGGGTAAAGGTTTATCAATTTATTAATTTATTAATTTATATATATATATATATATATATATATATATATATATATATATATATATATATATATATATACATATATATTACTCGTTTACTCGTTTACTTGTTTCAGTCATTTGACTGCGGCCATGCTGGAGCACCGCCTTTTAGTCGAGCAAATCGACCCCAGGCCTTATTCCTTGTAAGCCTAGTACTTATTCTAGCGGTCTCTTAGGCCGAACCGCTAAGTTACGGGGACGTAAACACACCACCATCGGTTGTCAAGTGATGTTGGGGGAGACAAACACAGACACACAAAGATATACACACACACATATATATGCATATACGACGGGCTTCTTTCAATTTCCGTCCAATCCACCAAATCCACTCTCAAGGCTTTACTCGGCCCGAGGCTATAGCAGATGACATTTGCCCAACCATTCGGCTGGGAAGAAAGTTTCTTACCACACAGCCACTCCTGCGCCTATATATATATATATATATATATATATATATATATATATATATATATATATATATATATATATATATATATATATATAAAAGATTTAGATTTAGATTCAAAATTGAATATGGTAGTTATGTTTAGACACCAGAATATAGTATGGTATTATCCCAAAACCATTCTAAGAGCAAGGTGATCAAAACATCAAAATAAGCAACACGGATTTTAAAGATGATTGCAGTACGTACGTTTCGAATAAATAAATTAAATAAATGGAGAAGCATGAAACGTGCGTACTGCAATCATCTCTAAAATCCGTGTTGCTTATTTTGATTTTATATATATATATATATATATATATATAGGTGTTTGTTTTTATGACTTCACTATGAAATATATCTTATGTTCTCTTTTATAAGGACTATAGGAAATGAGCGGAGATTTGGCAATTGTTTTCAGCATTTCGAGCAACCAGGTAGAAGTTTTCTCGTTGGCTCGTTGTAGTTATGTTATCATCGTCGTTGCTGTTGATAGTGATGGTAGGGGGGGGGGGGTAATAGTTGTAGTGGTAATGGTGACGGCGACGGCCACACGAACGGTGGTGGTAGAGGTGGTGTTAGAATGTGATGGCGGCGGCGGTTGTAGTGGTGGCAGTGGCGACTATCGTCAGGATCCTGGTTTTTACTCTTCTTATGGTTGGTGATGCTCGGAATTGTTTTCTTGTCATTGTTGACGAAGACGACGACAGTAACAACAACGGCGACGACGATGACAATGTTGATGATGATGATGATGATGATGATGGGCCTGGGGGTGGTAGTGGTGATGATGCTGATGATGGTTGTTGTGGTGTTGATTATGATGATGATGAGGAGGAGTATAACGAAAGTGGTAGTGGTAGTAGTGATGGTAGTGATGGTAGTAGTGATGAGGGAGGTAACGGTGATTAAGATGATGGCAGTGCGTGTCGTTGTTGTTGTTGTTGTTGTTGTTGTTGCAGTTTGTGGTGGTTTTGGTGGTGGTCATGGGAATGATTATTATGACGATGCCGATGATGAGGGTAGTGGTGGTGGTGGTGGTGGTGGTGGTGGTGGTGGTGGTGGTGGTGATAGTGGTTGTGAATATGTAGCATTATATAGTAACTGTTGTGACAAACAGCGACAGCCACAACAACAGCAACAGCAGCAGCAGCACTAGCAGTAACAGTAGTAGTAGTAGTAGTAGTAGTAGTAGTAGTAGTAGTAGTAGTAGTAGTAGTAGTAGTAGTAGTAGTATGGACCGTTCGTCAATACCTTCGATGATGCATCTCTATGTAGACATTTGTGTTATTTGTTTTATTTTGTTATATTTTCCGTTTGCTTTCTTTTCCTTCTGTTAATGTTTTCGTTTGTTTAGTTCTTTATTCTTTTCTTCTTCTTCTTTGTTGTTTATTTCCGTTACTATGAAGAATGACTTTTCATTGGTTAATTGATATCGTTATTTTTTCGTCTTACACTGTCTTCTTGTCAGTTCAAGAATGTTGTTACAATCTAAAAATAAGAACTGGAACGAAAAGGAAATTTCGACACACTATCGACCATTTTTTACGATGGTATTGTTGTTGTTGCTGTTGTTGTTGTTGTTGTTGGTGGTGGTGGTGGTGTTGGTGGTTCTGGTGGTGGTTCTGGTGGCGGTGGTGGTGGTTCTGATGGTGGTTGTGGTTCTGGTGGTGGTTCTGGTGGTGGTTCTGGTGGTGGTGGTGGTGGTGGTGGTGGTGGTGGTGGTGGTGGTGGTGGTGGTGGTGGTTCTGGTGGTGGTTGTGGTTCTGGTGGTGGTGGTGGTGGTGGTTCTGGTGGTGGTGGTGGTGGTGGTGGTGGTGGTGGTGGTGGTGGTTCTGGTGGTGGTTGTGGTTCTGGTGGTGGTTGTGGTTCTGGCGGTGGTTCTGGTGGTGGTGGTTCTGGTGGTGGTTCTGGTGGTGGTGGTGGTGGTGGTGGTGGTGGTTCTGGTGGTGGTTGTGGTTCTGGTGGTGGTTCTGGTGGTGGTTCTGGTGGTGGTTGTGGTCTGATGGTGGTTCTGGTGGTGGTTCTGGTGGTGGTGGTGGTGGTGGTTCTGATGGTGGTTGTGATTCTGGTGGTGGTGGTGGTGGTTCTGATGGTGGTTGTGATTCTGGTGGTGGTGGTGGTGGTTCTGGTGGTGGTTGTGGTTCTGGTGGTGGTGGTATTGTGGTGGTAATGATGCTATTTCCATCGTTTTTGTCGTTGTTTTCATGCTTGTTGTTGGTCGTAGTGTTGGTGGCAGTGGTGGTAGTGGTGATGATAGTGTTACTGTCGTCGTTATTGTGATGGTGGTGGTGGTGGTGGTGGTGGTAGTAGTTGTCGTTGATATCGTGCTATTGTTGTTGTTGCGCTATTGTTCTTGTTGATATCACCGTTGTTGCTATTGATGCCATTCCTGGAGTTACCAAACTTGTGGTCGTTGTTGTCATTGTTTTGCCGATGCTGTTACTGTTGTTGCTGTTGTTGTTGTTGTTGTTGTTCTTGTTCTTGTTCTTGTTCTTGTTGCCATCATGACAGTCGGTCCCGTTATTTTTGACGTTAGTCTTCTTCTTCTTCTTCTTCTTGCTACCATTGTTATTGTCATTGTTTGTTTGTTTTTTTTTTGTCCTCGTTGTTACTTTTGTAGTTGCT
Organism: Octopus bimaculoides; assembly: GCF_046866305.1. Classification (NCBI taxonomy): domain Eukaryota; kingdom Metazoa; phylum Mollusca; class Cephalopoda; order Octopoda; family Octopodidae; genus Octopus; species Octopus bimaculoides. The sequence continues at coordinate 39,302,489 of NC_142933.1, read as the reverse complement.
GTCGTCGATGGCCTTTGAGGTTGCTTGTTTCGCTTTTTATCGCTCTTCTTCTTCTGGCTGCTGTTGTGACAGTTTCGCTGCAAGTCAACTTCTGATTGAACGGTTCTGTAAACAAGAGTGGTCCAGCCGTGACTATAGCATCTTTGTTTTTGTTTACAACATCTAGAGAGAACAGCTATACATATTCACAGGCATGACATTGTGGTTAAAAGGCTCGTTTTCCAACCATGTGGCTACGGGTTCAGTTCCACTGTGCAGTACTTTGAGCACGTGTCTTCTACTATAGCCTCAGGCCGACGAATGCCTTGCGAGTGAATTTAGTTGACGAAAACAGTATGGAAGCCTGTCGTGCATGCGTGCGGGGGTGTATGTGTTTGTATCATTGGGCTGCAGCTTTTCGGTGGGGGGGGGGGGGCCTTGACGAGTTCATTTGAATAGACTGACCCCAGTTCTTATTTTTCCTTAAGCCTGCAACTAATTCTATCGGTCTATTTTGCCGAACTACTGGGTTACGAAGCCGTAGATCCAACCAACACCGGTTCTCACACAGTGGAGAATAAAAACAAATATAAAGATACACCACGCTATATATATATATATATATATATATATATATATATATATATATATATAGAGAGAGAGAGAGAGAGAGAGAGAGATAGAAAGATACACAAGCACTATATATATATATATATATATATATATATATATATATATATATATATATATATGCGCGTGTGTGTGTATTTGTATATAGATAACCGTGTGTCTGTATGTGTGTGTGTGATATATACTCCTCATTTCGAGCACTAAACGACAATATGAGTCTCCAAAGACAGTTGCTCCCATAATTACCAAAATAAAATTTGGGATTTTTGGAGGGTCAAAGTTGGGAACAAAAACAGGACAGTGGAGACATACAAGGAAACCGAATGAAAACAAACATGGAGGGGGCGTTAGACCAGAACGAGAGTAAAATTGCGAACGCTGGAGAAATATTTTCTTTGAAAAGAGTAAAGAAGAGAGAG
>NC_142933.1:39283961-39296461 GCF_046866305.1 Octopus bimaculoides | reverse complement strand
AAGATCGATTCCTGGAAAGTTCCGATGATGTGACTTCCTGGAAAGTTCCGTGTACAAGCTGTTTGCTGGAAAGTTCCGAGTAAGAGCTTCTTGCTGGAAAGTTCCCAGGACGAGCTTCTTCCTGGAAATTCCCCAGGGGTGGTACTTCATGGAAAGTTCCGAGGATGGGGAGGAAATTCTTACTGAAAGTTCCAAGTACGGTGAGTTCCTGAAAAGTTCCGAGAACTTCCTGGAAATTCGCTGCTAGATATATTTTCTCTGAAAGAATTCAATATAAATCAATGACAACCTCAGAATCTTCATGATTCTCATCAACGTCTCGCTTCCTTCGAATACTGGTTGCCACTAGTACAGATAGAGATGCTTTTTAAAATCTTGTATTCATTACCACGCACTTTGCTATTTTAATAATTTTTTCCGAAATTAAAAATATACTTAACTGTAGCTTAGACCTGAAAATAGTTTTCAGAATCTGCATACATCTTTACTTTTTAAAAAAGGACTTATTAAAGAACAGAAGGGGAGAAGACATTAAATGTAATCCTCACATAGAGCTATATATAGAATTTAATTGGTTTTCGGAAATGAAAATATCAATAATTCATCACCATAATGAATATTAGGTTAATAATGTCCTCAGGAAAAATAAATATAATAGTCGGAAATGTCTTTTGATTTCATTTGATTCGTTAATTTGTTTCTCTTTCGTATAAAGTTCTTTGAAAACCACGTTTAGCAAAACTGTATTGTTATGCGCGCATAGGAGGCGATCAGACTATGCTTTCAAAGCCAAATTGGAATCACATAATTTTATCTATTTCTTGTATCTGTATAAATCAAAGTTTAGGTCATCTGCTATATGCGGGGGAAACAAATTGAGCAATAGGCACATACATCAGAGATTGATGTGTATTTAAAGGTCTTCTCGACCTTCTATACTCTCGTTATATTACAGCATATATATTTATTGTAAAACTAACTTTGATTATCTGAGTTTATTGTTGGGATCCACGATGCCTTTTATTCCCGCTTTTCTCGAATAATGACTTGGACATTTAGAAGCATGCTGACTTTACATAACAGAGTATTGATCAGAAGAAATGTATGCAGTTATGAGGCATATGATAGCTGTCGCCAATGTTATCAGCGACAGAGATGAATAATGTGAAGTCGGTCAATGTATACAAATCTGGATTTCTACACTACACTACACTCACCGACCATTGCATTACAATCGTCAAACACAGCATGATAAGACCTTGGTTACACACATGAAAGAAACTACTATTTTCGCCAACAAAAAGCCTCTGTCACCTCTCTACCTGCTGGAAATAGCAACAAAAATGGGAGAATACATTGATTATTGTTACCCTAATTACATTATCGAAAACATTTCATTATAGGGCTGCGGTATCAAACCTTATCTGATAATAATAATTTTCCACATGAAACAACATTATACGGACATCTTCCGAAGCGTTTACGAAATTCGTTAATTTCACAAAGAAAATTACTTATTTGCCACCACATCCAACAATATTCAGTCTTACTTTGATGATACTCCTTTTCATTCCTCTCTGCCATTCTACAACCATGCATCAACCACTCACAACACAGACACCACACGCCAGAACCACACCGACAACATGAACAGAGATCTGGAAAGAATTCGATTTATTTATACCAAATAAGTATATGCTCATCTTTTCTCTTTCAGCCACATGTAAACACAATTGTCACTTATAAAAAGAATATCATTACACCACACTCACCCCTTAATTATGTCTAGCTCAGCTTGAGTCATCAAAACCAGTTTCCTTATTGGGTCTCACAAACACTGAGGATTCCTCAAGGTGAAAGCACATTTACTATAGCTAGGATTGCGTCTCAACGTCTAATTCTTTTCTACAAGGCCAGAAGCTACTTCGTCCTCCAACAATTACCGATACTCTACAAGGCTCACAACGGTGTACATCTCTCACATCTAGGACTGCGCTGCTGCTGCTCTTAATCCTGCACACAGATATGCTAGACCGTATCTGGACAAGGGCCATTCGTCTGACTGACATAATGTCACTCACGGACACATCCGTTCTCTGATCCATAGACCCGCTTCTCCTTTCTGTACTTTCTCAACCAGTACTACAATGTTCTCTGCTTGTTGGAATTGAATGAATTTGTGTCAACCCCTCTTAAGCATTTGTATTCTATACATTTCTCTGTTTCTCCCCAGAAAACCAACCGTTTAAAATTCCTTTCGTGCTCTTATCTTTCCTGTAGGTATTGACCTGCAAAGGTTCGAGAAGAACATAAATTACATCAATTTTACTCACCTAAAAGAGAGCTTGCGAGAGCCTAGGAAATATTGTGCATGCAATATTATCTATGAAAATTGTTGGGTTTCTGATCCGATATATTGAATCCTAGCGTGAAATGGATAGCTAGACTGAAAGACAGCCAGACAGTTAGATAGATAGATAGATAGATAGATAGATAGATAGATAGATAGATAGATAGATAGATTAAATCCAATTCAAAATGATATTAAAAGAAGCTGGTAAAGGAAGTGCTGTGGTTGTAGGGACAGAGACTACTATAAAGATCTCTCGCTCTCTATACTTCATTACAACTGCAATTATAAAAAAAAATCAACATCTATAATCAGCAAAAATAGTACAAAAATTTAACATCCTAGTCAATTTATACAAAAAGGTTTAACTGTAAATAATTAACCAATTTTAAAAGTAAAACAAATAATTTTATTTTGTTGTGTTTAGGAAGAGTCATACTCCCTTAATATCTAACACACACTGCGGTTCAATTTCCACTTATCATTTATATTTTTTTCTTTTAATGAATGGACATTGAGCCGATGAGTATGTTAGGTATTAGAGATTAGACACAACAAAATTTATCTCAATACACGAATTCACATAAAGAATCTTGCAAACCAGACACAAAAATGAAGTAATTTTATGGTCTGCCAAAAGCCAACAAAAGAGATACAATAAACGATGACTTTAAAGAATTCTCCTTTCCTTGCTTTAATGTTTTTCGCCCAAAGAATTTGAAATTACGATCGTGAGTAGTAGGACCTTGTAAAATTCAACAATTGAAGACCTTCTTAAACATATTACTCAAGCAATATTTGAAACATAAACCGTGCGACATCAGAGACGACTTGGATATGTAAAACAAATGAAGAAACTTATGTATTTCTTTCTATGCTGTTAACCTTTATTGAAATATACTGAATCAATATGGCATGTAAGCAATAAATTTCTGACTCAGTAAATGTCTTCATGAATGACCCAATCACATAGAAATGAATTTATTATATAAAGTTTTTTTTTTCAACCACAGAATATATATAGAAAAAATTTTCAACGACTATAGTGATCAAAGTAGCCCCAACATCAACATATGAGGATTTAGTAATGGGATACTTTGAAATTAAATATATATGAAAAATCCACGCTGCAATACTGATACCATTTTCATAATTACTTGAAAGGAAACGGGAGGAAAATATTTCAATGATTGTTTTATCTTATGGGAAGAAGGTTTCATTAGACTTTTAGAATAAATATATTAACAAGAACATCTGGTTTACAGCGGAATAAAGCAAGATAAAGTATCCGTTTTAGATACCCTATCTTTAAAAAAATTGGGTCATATATTTTAAACCTACAATGTTTACTTTTTACTTCATCCCTTTCACAACACACGAGAGTCAATATCCCGTACAATGTAGCAAAATGAAAATGCAACATTGTATTAAATTAGAACACCCGACAGAAAAGATCAATTGAACTGAAAGATATTCTAATTAGTATAAGATATCCACCATCATTAATTAATAATGCAATAGAAAGGGCGGTGGTAAATGATATCAGAGATTTAATAACTGTGAAAAACAAAATAGGAACAAATGTTTTACTTTACATCTCAATCCACAACCCTAAGAATACAGAGACCGCTAAAGCAATTAAGCAAAATGTAGCCTGTTAAAACGTAATCTCAGAATGAGAAGAATTTTAGAAAAATAAATAATAATTAAAAGGAAAAAAACAGTCTCATTCATTGAAGAACATTTTAACAAGTGCCTAACTATCAACCAGCATTACACAAAATTCGACTCTAAAAGAAGCAGAAAAATTGTGGAATTTGTATCAATATATCTGAAAGCTCGAAGTTCCACTTCAAACATTGCCAATGTTTTAAAATAAAAATAACTTCTCGTATCTGTCGGAAAACTTAATTTATCTCATAACATGCTACGGGCGTAGCGAGAATTATATTAGACAAACATGCATGTCACTTAGAAAGCGCCTGACGGTTCACTGACAATAAATGCGTGATCCGAACAGTAGAAAAATTTGACTCCGTGATCATCCAAATTTTAAACTTTTCTCACTATATTAATGTGCAGAAAATAACAAAGCAACAAAAAATCAATGAAGAGAATATCTATTGTAAAATAAAATATAAACTAACTTTCAACCATTAACCAAAACTGACACGTTTCTAATTAATTTTTCCTTAAATTTTTCAATAATTAAAACTACAAAACTTTACATCTCTATTTCATTTGGATCTTATACAATATTACGTCCTTTCTTTCCTAGTGAGACTATAACGAAGCTACTTTCGCTAGATGGAGGCTGGTAGCAAGATATTACACAAGTACATTGCATTGAATTACTCTGTAAGAAACAAAACTACTTTGGAATTATGTACTTTGATATATTTTTGGAATGTAAAGGGTTTAATAAGATATTTTGAAATTATTTGGTTGTTCTTTGGAATCTGTAATCTTGAAATGATTTTATTTAGTAATGTATTTTGGATATTATGTGATATCTCGGAATATGTAATAATGTCTATTGAAGTAATTTTATTCTTATAATCTGTTTTTCAATGAAGAATATTATTGTATATTGAAATGATTTGACTGTAATAATATGATTTCACTGTAATAATAATTCACTGAAATATAAAACGAAAAATGCAGCTCCTGATGCTTTTTCTTCTTCCTCTACTTCTTCTTCTTCTTCTTCTTCTTCTTCTTCTTCTTCTTCTTCTTCTTCTTATTATTATTATTATTATTATTATTATTATTATTATTATTATTATTATTATTATTATTATTATTATTGTCGGCTTTGCTTTTCATACTTTTAGGGTCGATAAAATAAGTATCAGTTGCACACTGGGTCGATGTAATCGATTTTCCCTTCCCCCGAAATTGCTGGCCTAGAGCCAAAATTTGAAATCATTATTATTATTATTATTATTCCTTATCTCCCATTTGTGGGACAATTTTAACATTTACTTATGCATGTATGTGTATACATATACATCCATCCATCCAACCATCCATCCATCCTTCCATCCATCCATCCATACATACATACATACATACATACATACATACATACAAATGGTGGATATTAAAGGCCCTATAACTACAGTGATCAGTGCAATCGGTGTATGAACCTCGAAGGTAAACTGCGGAATAGTGAAATTTGAGACAGAGATATTGTTTTCATATGTCGTTGGTTTGTGTGAACTGTGAGCTGTGCATAGTGTGATTTGTGTTGTGTGTAAGAGACAGAGTGTGTGCGCGTGTGTGTGAGAAAGAGAGAGAGTGTGTATGTGTGTATAAGTGTGTGTGTCTGACAGAAGGTATGTGTATGTCTCTGTGTGTAAATGTGTGTGTGTGCGTGTGTGTTTGAGAGAGGGATCGTGTGTGAGTGCGTGTGTGTTTTACACAGTAATTTTTAATGTTGGTGATATTGTGATAATTGGAAACTTGTTCAAGTATGAATATAGCAATTGTATGTTTGTCCGGACAACAGAACATTTTTTTTTTTGCATAAGAAATAAATTTAGATATATTTGAATTTTTGGCCAGGTTATTTGGTAGGTAAGAAAGGTAATTTGGCACTTGATAGGAAAGAAAATAAAAGTGCTATTTTGAGAGCTGGAATATAGGTCGCACCTGAAATTGAACTTTTTAGCGCAGGATGGATTTGTTATTGAAGTCAATAAGTCCTTACGGTGGGGAGATGGTAAATTGGCCGAATGAAGTAGATTTTAAACTGGAAGGGGTGACTGAGTGTACTTTATGGCGTTGAGCTGAAGATCAAATATTTGTTGCAACAACTATGTGTGAATAGGGAGGTTTGAGTTGCAATGAGAGAGCTTTTATACACATACATACACGCAACTTAACAGCAGAGACCATATTCGGATAGAGTTAATCAGAGGTACAGAAATCGCTAAATCTCTAAAATAGAAATAGAAATATACATATATTCGTATATCTACATGTACATACATATATACATATATACATACATATATATGTGTGGGGGGTGTACAGGCGTGGCTGTGTGGTAAGAAGCTTGGTTCCAAACCAAATGGTTCCAGATTCAGTCCCGCTGCGTGGCACCTCGAGCATATGTCTTCTGCTATAGCCTCGGGCCGACTAAGGTCTTGTGAATGGATTTGGCAGTCGTATGTGCGTGTGTGTGTGTGTGTGTGTGTGTGTGTGTGTGTGTGTGTGTGTGTGTGTGTGTGTGTGTGTGTGTGTGCTTGTTCCCCACGCCACTTGACAACTGGTATGGGTATATTCATGGTCCCGGAAATTAGCGGTTCGGCAAAATAAGACCGATAGGATAAGAACCAGGCTCAAGAAAATATAAGTACTGGAGCCGATTCATTCTACTAAAAGTCCCTCAATGCGGTGCCCCAGCTTGACTGCAGTCTAATGACTAACACAGACACATACGTGGACTGTTGCCATAGGAACAAAACCAAAGCACGCAGAGTGAAGCCGCTGGGCACAAATTGGCCTTGAACTTCGCTGTGCATATACACTAAGTTTTAACGTTCTAGCTCACTTCCATGACAGAGAAAGATGAGCAGAGAATCTGCGTTAAATTTTGCCAAAAGCTTGGCGATACTTGCTCATAGGCCTACGCAAAGTTTTCAAAAAGTTTTCACCGTTCTCGACACAATCAAGGAGATCTTGTGCAACTGAAACCCGAGTGTCATTTTGGTCAGCTGAAAGCAGTTTTCGCACAAATTTGGCAGACGCACGTCTCATACCTAAATTTTCAGGGATAATGGACTAAATTGAACCGTAACTAATCTGCACATCCTCTGATAACTCACGGATGGTGATTCGACGATTTCCCCTCATAGTTGCACGCACATCGTCGATGTCTTTCTCAGTTCTGCTGGTTGCGGTTTTCCAGAACGTTCGTCAATATCGACTTCTTTTTTAGCCATCCTGGAAACGTCTGAACCTCTTGTACACTTGTGTGCAACTCACACTCCTCTTCATACACTTTCTGCAACTTTGCGTAGGCCTCTGAGCTGCTATCGCCCTGACAACTTTCTCTGTCATGGTCAATGCGACGATTATACGCTACATACCTTCCTTCTAAGCATTGCTGTAAACAGCGGAAGTAAGCTAGAACGTTAAAAACTTTGTGCGCATTCACACTATACGCATTCAAGGCCAATCTGTACCATGTGGCTTTACTCTGCGTGTTTTAACTTCGGCACTATGGCAACAGTCCGGATATTTATTGATCAGACCACTATATATATACATATATATATATACATACACACATACACATACACACACACACACATATTAAATATAAGACTTCAAGATTCAAGTGAATCAGATACCTAAATAGTAAATACCAAGTTCGCGTCAAAGAAGTAGCAATCATATACAAAATAAAATTAGAGAAACATATACGTACATACCTAATTGCAAAAGGTTTAAAATTCCAGTTGCATATACGATCACAAACGCCCGACTGAATATATATATATACCACGAGTCTCAAGGTTGTTCATTGATCACATACTGCACCTATTGTACTGTGCCTAAATAGAGTTCAGAACAACGCTAATTGCAAGTTCCGGGTAAGGTGAATAATAAATAACAACAGACGGAAATTGGTTTATGTACTACAGTTGCTTCAAACGAGCTTTTTCTTATTGATGAATAGAGTTATTACATCATACGAAAAAGATCCGCTTTCTAGCCAGGAATCATGAAGTGGCACACAATGTTGCTTTTTGGAACTTTCATTTTAAGATGGTGAATTTGTGTATATTCCCCTGAAGAAAGTGTTTTCTTCGCTGATGTAATAACTGTTCCTCAATAAAAAAAAACTAGTCTGAAACAGCTGTAGCGAATGAACCAATTTCTATCTGTGTGTATGTATGTATGTATGTATTATAAGGATCAAAGGTATTTCCCAAGCTATAGGCTCAAATTCCGACTTCACGGATTCTGTGAATTGAGTTTTATTGAGAACCGATATCGCAAGCTCTCACTTCAAAAGTTCTTTCACTTCTGCCAGTCAGGCGAGATTTAATTTTTGCGAGAAAAATGCTGGAATAAGTACATCAAGAGAGGCTATCCGACGCTTTAATTCGATGTATGTATGTACAAAAGTTCTTGCCAATAGAGAAAGAGCCGGTTTCTAACCTAAATTCAAAGTTCCTTCATTGGAATTTCAACATCAAAAACAGGGTATTTTTGTTCGTTTGTACATATATGTATATGTACAGATTTGTATGTATATGTACAGATTTGTATGTTTTGCTTTATGTATGTATTCTCATGCATATAGTTGCATATCTAGACATGTTCATGTATATTTAAATGATAAACTTCTGGAAATTTTTACAGATTTTTACAGTTCCAGTGATAGATTGGATCTGTAGTCTTCGAATTAGCGTTCTTCTTTCTGGTTTTGAGAAGCCTAATTTTTCAAGATTGGCATTTAGGCAGTGTGTTACATATCCCAGGACTCCAATTACAAGTATAAACCTGAATTTGTAATCTGGATAGAGTAACTGCAGATTTCACAAGAGTTCGGCGTAGGTGTTCTCTTTTTAACTGATCTTCAGGTTTATGTTAACATCCGCTGGGCAGCTAATTTCCACAACTGTTCACTGTTTCTCCTCTTTATCCTAAATCACTATATCAGGTCTGTTGTGCTTACATTTTATTGAGGTTTTTTCTGGGACATTCCACCAGTACTCCTTTTTACTATGTGTAGCTACGGCTTACACAATACTGTGGGTTCTTATTTCTTTGTCCTCGGAGTTATCCTTCCGACGAATTTTATTATAGAGTGGTCTAGCCACAACATCATGTCTCATTGGTAGATGATACCATGATGATATTTTCGGACACCGCTTTTGATGTGGGTGATATCCTCGACGTTAACACCACAAAGTCTACATCGGTTGTCACATTTTACTGCTTTTTCTGCATCTCTATCCCTTTTGTGCATAACGTACTTATGTGCGTATGTATGTATGTATGTATGTATATATGTACGTATGTATGTATGTGTGTATGTATGTATTTATGTATGTATGTCTGCATGCATGCATGCATGTATGTATATATGTATGTATTAATGTATGTATGTATGTATGTATGTATGTATGTATAAGCATGAGTGTGTGCTTATATATATATAAATGCAACCCGTAGTTGCACCCTATAGTATCAGTGTATATATATATATATATATATATATATATATATATATATATAATAAAATAAATAATATATATATGCATATATACATACGTGTACGTATATACTTACATGTATACGTATATACATATGCATATGTGGGCGCAGGACATCACAAAACGTAAACAACAAAAAATACGAAGTACGAGGACATAGAATATTGAACTTTTTTGCGAACAACGAAAGAAACAAATGGAAAACAAGACAAACAACACAAAGAACGACAGCCGACAACTGATGGAGGGTTGTTGTTTGTCTTGTTTGTCTTGTTTTCCATTTGTTTCTTTCGTTGTTCGCAAAAAAGTTCATATTCCATGTCCTCTTACTTCGTTTTTTTTTTTTGTTGTTTACGTTTTGTGACGTCCTGCGCCCACATATGCATATGTATATACGTATACATGTAAGTATATGCGTATACGTATGTATTTATGCACACATGTATATTATTTATTTTATTATTATACTATTGGACGCCACGCATCCTTTTCCAAGTATATATATATATATATATATATATATATATATATATATATATATATATATATATATATATATATATATATATATATATATAACGTTTTGAAACAAATTTCATTACATATTTCAACAATGCGGAAATTGTATTCATGAAAGTAAGTACCATTACAATCAACCCATTTTTGCCAACGAGTTACAAGTTTGTTTATTCCGGTAATATAAAAATCGGAAGTTCTGGAGCTCATAAACTCTTTGAACGCACTCTCAGAATCGGTTCGATTTTTGAACTCCTTATTTCGCAGGGAACCATCTGGCAAACGCATCTCCTGGCATTAAATCCCTAAGAGAACATACTAGTCTCTGGTCCAGAGATGTACTGTCTCTATCTTTTATATCGTTAATATATATTTACTGTAACCACCTCTGTATCTCCAAGATGGATGGTCTTCACCCTAATCACCCTTGTTTTGTCCAATCCATTCTCCAGATACGCGCAAATAAGTATGCTCAGTTTCTCCTTCCTAGGACATGAACTTCGGGAAACTTCTCTTTACACATATCTCTTCTGTTGATATTGACCTGCAAAGATTTAAACGGAATATTAATGGAACGAAGCTCAGTGTCATGAACACTACCTCTTTTTCCAAAGTCAGCAAACAGACATACACATGCTCACACACATACACACCTACCATATACATACATTCAAACGTACATACGTGCACACAATCACACAAAGGGAGACAGACAAACGTGAGAGAAAGCCAGAGACAAGCAGACAAATTAGTTATGATAATTCAATAGAAGCTACGCACGTCAACACTTTGGACGCTAGAAAGTGCTAGCTACAATAACATAGAGTTGACAGTAAGTGAAACAACAATGCAGGTATCACCTATTTGTAGGATACTGCAGATAAGGAAGTAACAAATCCAATTTAGACTGTAGATCCCACTCTGGGCTTAGTTCCAGATGTGGCGTAGGTATTAAAAAATTGCGAATAGCGTTTTAAAAATTCATGACAGTTGTTTCTATAGAAATTAATTGATGCATTTATAAATTACATCATAACATAGAATCCACAGTCTTCAGGTAAAGTTTTAAACAGGTAAGATATCAAGCAGGTGAGATTTCATACATCGAACATGAATCCAGCATCTTTAGACAAGAGATATTTCAGAAATAACTTTAACGTTTAAAGGAAAATTATAACATTTATGGTGTATTATATGTTATGATTTAATCGATGAATACTTCAATAAAATTCTACCGAAACAACTGTCGTAAACTTTAAACGCCATATGTGTTTTCGTTATATATATATAGCGACCTGTATATCATACTTACAGTAGATATTCTACCAAAAGCCTGTTAAACTCCGGTATTCTTCTGGAGAAAGCATCTCTTATAGATGTAAACGGTTAACACAAACATATCAACAGCAGATGAAATTCGCCCAGCAGTGGTGATGGCGTTGCTAAATATGTATTTCTGTTTCCTTGGGATCCGTCAGTACCAAGTATCCACTAGCAACCGCATACTTTGAGACATTCCCAGTAATTATGTCTTCTAAACGAAGTTATCTTATTTGCGAGCATTCTCTGTGACCCTTCAATTTCTTCTGTGAGACCGGCTGTAATTGGAAAAGAAAGCTATGATCAATAAAGTAGACTACTGAAAACTAAGATTTTTCATAGAGTCAGCATACCTAGTGGTTCTCTTGTAATGAGATTTCCGTTTTTAGAGGTCAAGTCGGTGATGTATCTAAGATACTTCATTTGACATATATGTATGTGTATTTGTGTGTCCGTGTCTATGTAGTAATCGGCATATACATACATACATACATACATACATAGACAGACACAAACCTGATACATATTACGTTGTATATCTGTGTCTGTCTTTATTCTTTCACTTGTTTCTGTCATTTGACTGCGGTCATGCTGGAGCACCCTCTTGGAGGGTTTTAGTCAAACAAGTTGACACAATGGCTTATTTTATATAGTCTAGTACTTATTCTGTTGCGATTTTTGCCGAACCGCTATGTTACCGTGATCTAAACACACCAACTTCAGTTGTCAAGTGATGATGGTGGGGGGATAAACATAGACACAAAGACACAGACACACACATACATACACAGATCTATACATACATATGTACACGGCGGACTTCTTTCAGTTTCTGTCTACCAAATTCATTCACGAGGCTTAGGCTTTGTCGGGCCTGAGGCTTTAGCAGAAGACATTTGCCCAATGTACCACGCAGTTGGGCTGAATCCAGAACCATGTGGTTATGAAACAAGCCTCTTGCCATACAGTTACGCCTGCGCCTATCCACAAAGCCACACTTGCGTCTATCACATGCATACAAGTATTTGTATATAAATGTCTATTTGCATAATTGGCAAAAGGAGAGAGAGAGAGAGAGA